>NC_091952.1:28169496-28390648 GCF_031021105.1 Erythrolamprus reginae | reverse complement strand
CACATTGTATCATGTTTCAGCATTATTTTTATTTCCCAAAAATGATTTTGGGCTCTAAAATGGTCCCTGTATGGTTGATATTATTTTTAAAGAAATTATTGGTAGTAATCTAGACCCATCTTGTATGTCCCGTGAAAAGACAATGGTAAACAGTATTAGAAGGACTTAGAAAAATGGATAACTAAATATTATGTAACTGATTGTGTCCCTAAGGTGTTCATATTGCAAGACTATATAACATATGGTATTAAAATTCTAAATATTGGAGATACTTAGAATAAACTACTTTGTGTGAATGTTAGCCTCAGGCACAAATCTGATTTATTTGTAAATCTGCTAGGAATAGCTATCTTTATGAGCTGAAATAAAGTTAATTATGGCTTTTAGTAGAGACAATGGTTCAGTTCTGCCACTGAAGACATGTTACAAATTGAGTTGATGGAGAAAATGGTTGATCCACCGTACATTTTTGTATTCACTTATTTAATTTGTAGCTCCACAAACAGAACACTTTTAAGAATTCTGTATTACATTATAACCAATTATAACCTCTCATATGGTATGTGAAAATTACCGCATATTATACAAAAGGTACTGTACATTAGAGAATGTTAAATTATTTGCATCTTTAAAAAATAGAATCAATTTCCCTAACTGATGCAAAGCCAGGCCAGAACAAACTTAGGGAAGTGAAAATCTGAGTGGAAATTGACAGTCACCCTTTCTTGATTTAAAGCCAATAGTCAGAGAAAAACATATGAAACAGTTGGATCAATGCTGAGTCACAGAGCAAATTAGGTCACATAGCTGGTGCATCTGGAGTCAAATTAGGCTTGTTTAACAGCTCATTTCCTCAGGGTGATCAAAGTTAGCTTTTTAAGCTTGCAATAACTTCATGCATGATAGATTGAATAACAAACTTAAAATTCAGCATTAACAAAGTCCAATTAAATAGAAAACAGAATATTTTAGCAGATAAAATCTTTAATTTTAAATTTGTTTGCAGTGCTCTGTTTTTGTTTTCTCTTTTTGTTAAAAAAACCTCACATATTTATCTGGTAAAAAGCAAGGCAAAAGCTTATTTATACCAGCATTCCCTCATTCACAATTCTTGCCATTCTGCACTAAGCACAAGTAAGTCATTTAAACTTCTACTACATCTTCAATTTATTCCTGAGGGAAAAATTGATCCATACTGGATAGAAAAGCATTAAAAGCAAATTGATTTTTCCAAGATGTCTGAACAAATTTGCAAGCTAGATAGAAAGTGCAAACGTTAAAAAAGTTGCATAAGATAGATCATACAAATATACGACAGTGCTGGGATGGCTACAGGCCCATCTAATTTCTCATCCTGGAGTATTTTAAGGAGTGACTCCATAGCTAGATTCTATTCTTAAAGACAATGTTCTTCTACAGCAAAACAGTGACATGAAATGATCGAATCACCATGTATAATTTTTTTTTAACATGCATCTATGTTAAAAGCTACAAAAAGATAATATATTTTGAACAACAGTTTGTTCTTTAGATCAGTTCATCTTTTAATAAACATCTACGAAAAGCATGAACTTCAGTACTTAAAATAAAATTTAGTACATTCTTATCAAGATTGTCTATTCTTTTTATCAACGTTTGTCATATTTTTCTTTAGATTTAAAAAATTAAATAGAATAGAAAAACCATTGTCATATGGAAGATGTTCCTGTTCACTATTTTAAAATAAATAACCTCCAGTTTTTAATCAACTTCTCAAGTCTAAAATTCTTTAGAAACAGTTTTAATCATTCCATCCAATTCCAAATTATGATAAGAGAGTAATTACATTAGGTCTGTAGGAAGTTAGTACCCACCCCTCTCCTAGGAAAATGAGGTATTTTAGGAAATAATAAAAGGACAGAATATTTTCCCTAAAAGGGAGGCAGAAACTCAGCCCTCCCTCCTTTCTCAATGGGCCATTAAAACCTGGGACAGTCTATTCTACATAACAAAGATCTACCTCTTTCAGATAAAGCCATAGTAGAAATTATCCAAAGCCCTTTCATGGCATCATCATCCAGCATGGCTCAACCAAGCCTAGGAATCTCCTGGGAGGAAACAGGGTTTCCACCCTCCCTGTGGTTTCCCCAATCGCACACATTATTTGCTTTTACATTGACACCTATGGGAAAAATTGCTTCTTCTTACAAACTTTTCTACTTAAGAACCTGGTCACGGAACGAATTAAGTTCGTAAGTAGAGGTACCACTGTATTACTTTATCCTCCAACTATGCAACATCCAAAACATATGGAATATCATTAAATGAATTCGAATCAGTGATTAATTAATCTCAGTCCTGAATTTTACGATGGACATTACAACTTTAGGATTTCAAATTGAGTTCTTGACTGAATTGCAGAACATCTCATTATCCTCATAAAAAAAATTATATATAGGCCAGGAAGCCACAGTATGGATGGACCTATTCTATTCTATTCTATTCTAGTCTAGTCTAGTCTAGTCTAGTCTAGTCTATTCTGAGGACAAAATGACAAAAGGGAAATTTTTGAAGGAACAAGAATTATTCCTATGCAGACTAGCAGTCAGTAGAATACCCATGAAGGTCTTGGGTTTTTTTTTTCCTGTTGTGCTTTTTTGGTTTTAATTTTGTATTTTAACTTTTTATTTTAAAAAATAAAAATTCTCTGTCTCTTTGCCTATTGTGAGATATCTATACTTACAAATATAATCATGCAAGTAATTGTAATAGCTGTGACCACACTATGGAAAGTCAGACATTGAAGAAGCAAAACAGAAAAAATATTGATGCTTTTTAACTTTTGATACAATTTAAGATGCAAGTGAATACTCGATTCCTTTGAGAGGACCACAAAACTGGTGAGGGTGAAAAGAAAGAGAAGAAGACAAGCAGCAGCAAGATGAATGAACACAATTACTATGGTAATGGGTATACTGTTGGGAGATCTGAAGGGCATGTGGATGATAGATCATTCTGGACAAGATCCTATCTATGTATTCACCAAGAGTAAATACCAACTTGATGCCACATAATCAATCAATACCCGTAGTGTATCTGTAAATTAGTAATATGTACTGAAGATGCTTTTAAATCTATTTCAGAACTATCAGAACTTTGATCATAAATATATAGTCCATATATTTATGCCTGGCGGTAGTACATTTGCCATGCAAAACTCAAGAGAACCACTAGAAAAAAGATACCTAGCCCTTGAAATATTTTACTCTACTAAAACTAAGTTTAGTAGTTTTGAGATAGTCCTCAACTTACAATGATAATTGAGCCCAATTTTTCTCTTGCTAAGAAGCAAGTTTTACCACATTTCATAACCTTTCTTGGCACATAAGTTAAGTGTATCACTACCATTGCTAAATAAATAACAGAGTTAAGTGATCTAGCTTCCTTACTGACTTTGTTTTTCAAAGATCACAAAAGGTCATCACATTAACTGAGCACTGCAACCGCCATAAATACAGGCCAGTTGCCAACCATCTGAATTTTGATCATGTGACCATGGGAATGCGGCAATGGTTGTAAGTGTAAAATCAGTCGTAAGTCTCTATTGTAACTTTGAACAGTCACTAGACAAATGGTTGTAAGTCAAAGACTACCTATATTCATTTCCACTTTTCTAGCATATATTGTTAAAGGAGGGGTGTGTGTGTGCATTTATTTTCATTAAGAAGCAACCCCAAAACTATTTAATGATAAAGCCTGCTGTTGGTTATTGTACAAATATGGCAAATTGCTTTGGTTAAAAAAAACCTTTGAAATGAAACTCTATTGTTTAAAGAATGAAATTACTCAATTCTCTTCATTATGTATTGGCAATTGAAATGTTTTTCCTAATATATTACCCTTGGATGAATAAATGAACAAAAATATTGAATAAAAAGGTTTACAATGATTATATTTCTACTACTAATACATGTACAAGTGTTTCATACACAAAGTCACACATATATCATACACAAATTAGGTAGCACTGATACAATATGATACTAAATCTTGTGTCTCAGGGTAATTACCAATAATAAAATAGTAAAAACAAAGTACAAGTAAACCAAAAAATAACTAACACTAGTTAATAAGCTACTACTTATTTCTCTCTTTTAGGACCCATCCCCATTAAAATGCCACTGAAATAATCTCCCACAAAAGTGTCAAATGGATGTTTATATCCAGAGGAATTACTCTGAAGTATCCACAAATTTGGAGAAAATTGTTTTCTGGGCTACTAGAATTTATTTTTCGGCATTTGAGTCACTATAGGGCAGTGTTTCGCAACCTTGGCAACTTAGAGATATCTGGACTTCAACTCCCAGAATTCCCCAGCCAGCATTTGCTGGCTGGGGAATTCTGGGAGTTGAAGTCCAGATATCTCCAAGTTGCCAAGGTTGCGAAACACTGCTATAGGGGAAGCATCCATGCATTGAATGTGAGATGAAATAACTTCTTAAAGATAATTTAGACCTTGTTGTAAGCCACCCTGAGTCTCAGGAGAAGGGCGGCATAGAAATCGATAAATAAATAAATAAATTTAACCTAAGAGAGTCTCAAATGAGTGCATAGCACACTCAAATAAAATTGCAAAAATACTTCTGAAATTGTCAGAGTTCTTAAAACAGAATTTTCACCTGTATCTAGCCAGGGCATCTCTGAGGATGTCCATATGAAGGGGTTTCTTTTGTAAAAAAAAAAATCACATCTACCAGATTTTTTAAAACAAAAACTATTACTATCAAACATTTTATTCTTAGCACCTCATATACTGGTGTTGTCAGTTTTGAAATTGCCGGGGGTGGAGGAGATAGTATCTAAATGTGAGAATCTTCCAACAGTATAAATTAAATAAATGAGATTAATATCATGCCAACACACTCTCTATTCAGTGTCTATGGATCCTATTCATTTTATGGACCATGGTTTCATTCCGAAAATGCTATCTTTCTGATAAATCGACAATACACCCGATGACTAAGAATTTTTACAGGAGAGGTCACAACACAAATGAAGGGTACCCAGCTGAGAAACCAGTTCAATTTTAAAATGAATTGAACTCTTAAAATATAAGAGACAAGAGACAATTGTTTATTTTGAAATTGTTCAGAACAAACAAGCAAGGTTAAAATTTGACATGACATTTGTGAATCTCTAGCTGTTCTATGCTGTTTTAGAACTTTTATAAATTTATAAACTAATCTAAATTGATAGCAAGTTGAAGGATTTAATTATTGCAAATACAACAAAAGGATTATAATAGCATACAAAGATTAAAATAAGAATGTGTCCTCTTTGTAAAGGGGTCCCTTAAAAACTATATAATGCTCCTGGATAAAATTTTCAAAGAAAATAATAGGTTGCCCTAATCTTCACTGCTTCGGAACAATATCAGTAATTTAGTCAAGACAGACAATGGTTGCTAGGGGCAATGATGACTTTGCACAGGTTTCAGCACTGTAGAAACCTGTCAGAGGAATTATTCAGAAAGACCCACTAGCTTCCGACTCCGCCTATTTAATAGGCATAGTAACATTTTTCTCAGTATTTATATAACTTCTGTAACTTTGAGTAATAATTGTACACTAGCTGTCAACTAGGTAATCATGTCGTACAATTAGCCCTCACAAGCTCTAGCTTGAATTATCAGCAAACAAAATTATTGTACGTGACTTTATTTGAAAAAGAAGTTTATATAGGTACAGTTCTCCAAATCCCAGATTTGCAGATTATCAGGAAGAATGGGCCTCAGATTCTTTGGCTCTTTAGGTTGTATAATCATCTCCTCTACTCTATCTGTAACCCAATCTTCCTACTGTCCTTCAGCCCAGTGTTTGATAATAAAACTTATAAAATGGAGTATATTCAGAGAATGATGTATATATATTAACATAGAAACATAGAAGATTGACGGCAGAAAAAGACCCCATGGTCCATCTAGTCTGCCCTTATACTATTTTCTGTATTTTATCTTAGGATGGATCTATGTTTATCCCAGGCATGTTGAAATTCAGTTACTGTGCATTTATGTACCACATCTGCTGGAAGTTTGTTCCAAGGATCGACTACTCTTTCAGTAAAATAATATTTTCTCATGTTGCTTTTGAGCTTTCTCCCAACTAACTTCAGATTGTGTCCCCTTGTTCTTGTGTTCACTTTCCTATTAAAAACACTTCCCTCCTGGACCTTATTTAACCCTTTAACACATTTAAATGTTTCGATCCTGTCCCCCCTTTTCCTTCTGTCCTCCAGACTATACAGATTGAGTTCATTAAGTCTTTCCTGATACGTTTTATGCTTAAGACCTTCCACCATTTTTGTAGCCCGTCTTTGGACCCGTTCAATTTTGTCAATATCTTTTTGTAGGTGAGGTCTCCAGAACTGAACACAGTATTCCAAATGTGGTCTCACCAGCATTCTATATAGCGGGATCATAATCTCCCTCTTCCTGCTTGTTATACCTCTAGCTATGCAGCCAAGCATCCTACTTGCTTTCCCTACCGCCTGACTGCACTGTTCACCCATTTTGAGACTGTCAGAAATCACTACCCCTAAATCCCTTTCTTCTGATGTTTTTTCTAACACAGAACTGCCAATACAATACTCAGATTGAGGATTCCTTTTCCCCAAGTGCATTATTTTACATTTGGAAACATTAAACTGCAGTTTCCATTGCTTTGACCATTTATCTAGTAAAGCTAAATATTACATATTACAGACGCCTCCAGGAATATCAACCCTATTGCACACTTTAGAGTCATCGGCAAATAGGCAAACCTTCCCTACCAAACCTTCCCCTATGTCACTCATATATATTTATACTAAATGTAGAATTTTAAAAATGAGAAAATGAAAGCAATGAAAATGAGGCAATGAAAAAATATTATTACAAAAATAAGTATGCAAGTGCTAGGGGTAACCAGACAAGATATGAATTGAATCTGTATGTAATAGAATTGTGAGTATTAAAAAAGACTTACACTTCTTTCAAGCAACTTAAACTTTACTGATTTGAATAAATGAACACTAAGTAGAATTAACTTTTTATCCAAATTTATATTACCATGATTTTTCTTAATATGATTTATAGTAATTTGAGTCAATGTCAGCAAAATGTTGCTGATGTTCTGTTAAGAACTGGTTCAATTTCAATCCTGAGAGCAGAAATCTTTTCTTTGGTTACATACCATGGATTTTTAAGTATCAAAGGCAAATAACTTTTAAAAACTGTTATCAACCCAATACATTTTGTAAAAAAGTACAAAGGAGTCCTGATTAGGTTTCAAGATGGATATCTTTGTAGAAAATTGAAAGGAAAACCTATTTCAACTGAATCCAAACACTAACAAATTGGATAATGATTAACAGGCTTTAACTTTTTGTTTTCACCTATTTCGAGATGGTAAATAATCTAAAATGCAATGTAATCAGATTCTGTGTGGCTGCATATAAAATAAGATGTATAGTAACTAATAGGACCTAAATCTGATCTAGCATAGTTGGCCAGATATGATTTATTCTCAGTATTAAGTCAAAGATTGATTTCCCCCCATAAAATTTTATGTGGAATGTATCGTATTATAATGCTCACTGACTTTGTGAGAGATTTAAATTCTTTATAGGTGGTTTTACTGTTTCATCCAGGGGCACCTATGCATTTTTTTTACTTTTACTTTTATTCTTATTTTATTTTGCTTAATTAGTCATAGTGTTTTTTATTCAAAATATAGTGATTGGACATATATGGAATTTGTTTTTGGTGCATATATTATATGTACCTTCTTGTTTCTTTTAAACTTACTGGTTTGGCATATACAGTATATGCATGATTTTATATATACTTCTCAAAAAAATAAAGGGAACACTCAAATAACACATCCTAGATCTGAATGAATGAAATATTTCCCAAAAATGCCCATGTAACACCAACACTCCGCAGTCTGCATTGGTTGCCGATCAGTTTCTGGTCACAATTCAAAGTCTTGGTTATTACCTATAAAGCCCTTGATGGCACCGGACCAGGGTATCTACGAGACCGCCTTCTGCCGCATGAATCCCAGCGACCGGTTAGGTCCCACAGAGTGGGCCTTCTCCGGGTCCCGTCAACAAAACAATGTTGTTTGGTGGGGTCCAGGGGAAGAGCCTTCTCTGTGGCGGCCCCGGCCCTCTGGAACCAACTCCCCCTGGAGATTAGAATTGCCCCCACCCTCCTTGCCTTTCGTAAACTCCTTAAAACCCACCTCTGTCGTCAAGCGTGGGGGAACTGAGACATCTCCCCCTGCCTATGTAGTTCTAGTGCATGATATGACTGTATGTATGTTTTTTATATTGGGGTTCCTTGCTTTTAGATTTTTAAATGTATAATTGTTATCTTAGATTTTAATTATTAGATTTGTCAATATATATTGTTTTTGTCCCTGTTGTGAGCCGCCCCGAGTCTGCGCAGAGGGGCGGCATACAAATCTAATAAATAATAATAATAATAATAATAATAATAATAATAATAATAATAATAATAATAATATAATAATTCTCATTGATTACTTTGTTCTGTACAAAGTTGAATGTGCACAATAGCATGTGAAATTGATTGTCAATTAGTGTTGCTTCCTAAGTGGACAGTTTGATTTCACAAAAGTTTGACTTACTTGGAGTTAGATTGTGTTGTTTAAGTGTTCCCTTTACTTTTTTTGAGCAGCGTAATTTATGAGTTATTTTGAGTTGCTTTGTGACTATAAAACATGATGAAATAATTTCAACTAGGGCTACACATCTTGGTGATTTCATTTAAACTGAATTTTACAGTAATGCACTATGCCTTTGTATCTAATCCTAATACTGTATTAAATTAGTATAGACTTTTAACAGCTGTTGAATTCTGAAAAATTCAAAGAGACCATGTTACATATACTACTTGCTCCATATTATCCGAAAGAGCATTCCGCCCTCCCTAATCCTCCTTTCTGAAGTAATCTGAGAAGGTTTGCTTGCAGCTGCCATATGGGAGAAAGATTTTCTCTAATCAATGAGATTTTGGAACAAACTTTATGCTAAATTAAACTGACTTCTGTGTATTTTAAAAAAAGCCTCTTAAACATACTTACTTTCAGACAAGAGTTGATACTTCTAGCTTTAACATCAACCTTCTGTTTTTATTGAAACCTGATGTAAACAATATCATGGAGCTGTTCTTGTGGAATATATAAAGATAAAGGTTTACCCACACCATACATTTCTGATTCTTGGGGGGGGGGTGTGTGCTCATCTCTGTTCTTAGCATTGTCTGAAGACTTTTTCCATGTGCATGTGGCCAGCATAACTTTGTGGCGTACACAAGAGCACACAGCAGATTTAAACTTAATATTAACCGCTCCAAACTTGACTGTAAAAAATATGACTTCAGTAACCGAGTTGTCGAAGTGTGGAACTCATTACCGGACTCCATAGTGTCATCCCCAAACCCCCAACACTTTACCCTTAGATTATCTACGGTTGACCTATCCAGATTCCTAAGAGGTCAGTAAGGGGCGAGTACAAGTGCACTAGAGTGCCTTCCGTCCCCTGTCCTATTGCTCTCCTATATCTCCTATACTTTTCTTCTATTCCTATATCTCTTCTTATATTCTTTCATTGATATGTTCTATTACTATATCTTCTTTTCTATTCTTTCTTAGATATATTTTACTATGAGTATCTCCTCTATAACCTTCATCATGTATTTTACTATGTGTATATAGAATGCGGTTACCTTTTCAATGACATTGTTGTTGTTAATTGCAAAGTCGTGCCTGACCCATCGCAACTCCATAGACAATGTTCCTACAGGCCGTCTTGTCTTCTACTATCCTCTGGAGTCCATTTAAGCTCATGCTGATTGCTTCAGTGACTCCATCCAGCCTCCTCATTCTCTGTCGTCCCCTTCTTTTGCCCTCAATCTTTCCTAGCATTAGGTTCTTCCCCAGTGAGTCCTTCTTTCTCATCAGGTGGCAAAAATTTTGAGCTCCATCTTCAGGATCTGGCCTTCTAAAGAGCAGTCAAGGTTGATCTCCTCTAGGACTGACCGGTTTGATCACCTTGCAGTCCAAAGGATTCGCAGGAGTCTTCTCCAGCACCATAATTCAAACACCTCCATTTTTTGGTGCTCAGCCTTTCTTATGGTCCAACTTTCACAGCCATATATTGCAAGTGGCAAAACCATAGTCTAATGGCCAAATCAAAAACTAGACACACTTTTGGCAGGGTGATGTCTCTGCTTTTTAGTATGCTGTCTAGATTTGTCATGGCGTTCCTCCCCAGGAGCAAGAGTCTTTTAATTTATTGGCTGCAGCCCGCATCTGCAGTGACCTTGGAGCCCAGGAAAATAAAATCTGTCACTACTTCTTTTTCTTCCCCATCTATTTGCCAGGAATTGAGAGGGCCAGATGGATAGGTATGACTGAAGTGGTACATATTCATCAGATAGTCCTCGAGTTACAACTACAATGGAGCCCAAAATTTATGCTGCTAAGTGAACCATTTGTTAGTGAGTTTTGCCCCATTTTATGAGTTTTCTTGCCACAGTTGTTAAGTGAATCACTTAGAAATACGGTCGAATTTCTTCCCCACTGACTTTGATTGGCAGAAGGTTGCAAAAGGAGATCATGTGATCCAAGGACACTGCAACCATCATAAATATAACTCAGTGGCCAAGCATCTGAATTTTGATCACATGACTTTGAGGATGCTGCAACAGTCATAAGTATGAAAAACAGTAAGAACATAAGAAGAGCCATGCTGAATCAGGCCAAAGTGCATCAAGTCCAGCATTTTGTGTCACACAGTGGCCCACCAATTGTACATGGGAATCTTGAGCAGAAAGAGAAGGCAAAACCCTCCCTTTCCCTTGACCCCCAAACAAATGGTACTTAAGGGAATCCTGCCTGCCTCAACCAACATAGAGGCGGCACATGGACATCCATTTCAATAACCACCGATACACTTGGCATCCATGAATCAGTCTAGTCCTGCCTTGAAGCTATCCAGGCTGACAGCAGACATGGCCTCTTCTGGAAGTGAATTCCATAAACCAACGACCCTCTGGGTGAAGAAATATTTCCCTTGATTTGTCCTCACTTTCTTACCTATGAGCTTTAGGAGTGCTAGTATTGTGTGACAGAGAAAATAATTTTTCTCTATCCACCTTTTCTATCCCATGCATGATTTTATACACTTCGATCAAGTCACCCCTTAAATGCCGTCTTTCAAGGCTGAAGAGACCAAGGTGTTGCAACCTGGTATCATAAGGGAGGTGCTTCATTTCCTTGGAGTCATAAATAAGGTGCTCCATTTCCTTGGAGTCATAAATAACAGTCATAAATAACTTTTTTCAGTGCCAATGTAATATTGGATGGTCACTAAATGAACTGTTGTAAATTGAGGACTATCTGTACTTGTATTTGCATGCTTTCAAACTACTAGATGGGCAGGAGCTGGTGCAAATAACAGGAGCTCACACATGATGTGGTGCTCAGGTTTTGAACCTAGGCTGTCAGCTTTCCAGCTGAAAAACTCACAATGCTGAGCCATTGTGCCCCTTCCTGTGGAATATGTAAAGGAATATAAAATTTCTTTCAGGTCTAGCTCAACATCTGGCAATTTTCTAGATAATCTATACATGGTTAGGGTTGTGGGTTTTATTTGGCAAATACATCATATAATTGGCTACCTTTCTTGGGGGGTCTTGTTTTACTTCCATTGGGAAAATACCCCAAATTACACAACTAATAAGATGCAGAGAGTGAAAAGATGAACCATTATATTTTAAAAAATGGAATAATAATCAATAGGCACTCTTCCAGAAAGGAAATGTACTACAGTAGAAACAAGACGAAATATATATGATCCAGTTGACATGTTCATTGAATTAATTTTCATAGAATTAATTAATAGCTGAGCAGGGTTAACATCATAAACATGAGGACCTTTGTTTTAGGGTTTTCTTATACCTGTCTACTGTGTGTACATATTTACCTTCAAGGTAGGTAACTAACATCCAGCTTTTGTTTATTTGAGATTATAATGACTGCACTCATCAGGTCAGCTAAAGTTCATTTCAGGTTATTTCTTCCAGGTCATCTAGTTATTGCTTGCTACCCTTTTCATGTTTTGTTTTTTTCATATTTTTTCTTTATTATCCAAGCTCCCTCTACACTTCTTGGCATAATCCACAGACCAAGTATTTCCTGGTAGTCTTCCATTCCCAGTTCTGGTTAGCTTGTTGAGATTGGAGAGAACCATAGCAAAACACTGTGTTTGGAAGTAAGAATCACATTAGTTTGTATTAAAATATGAAAACAAATCATTCCTTCATTGCTGCCCCAAGATACTATCAATACTTTAGCATAGCTTTTCCTAATTTAGTTCTGTCCAAATATTTACAACCCTTCCCCATTTATTAAATGTAGCTCTATCTAAACTTATCTATATCTTAATATGTTTCAAATATTACAGGGCATCTAGGAAAGCCAGCTTGATATAGTGGTGAAGTCCTCTTTTAGGCATGGAAACCAGCTAGGTGATCTTGGGCTGGTCACCTTTTCTCATATCTCAGAGTCACTGCCAAGTCCTGAGACAAACTGGCTGAAAAAATCCATTTAATCATCCATTGAACACTTCCCTACAGTAATTAGATGAGTAGAGGGCAAAACACAAGTGGATCCTCCAGCCATGTGAGATAAATGAAGAGCAAGGGTCATATAAACCCCCCCCCCCGCAACTTAAAATCTCTACCACTAAATGTTCTTTCTTACACATTGGTAAAAAGAATCAGAATACTAAAAATAAACTTGGTGGAATTGAACTTGTTGATGACCCTCACTCTGTCAAAGACCTTGGAGTACTCATATCCAATGACCTAAGTCCTAAAGCCCACTATAACAACATTGCCAAAAAGGCTTTAAGAGTTGTTAACCTAATCCTTTGCAGCTTCTTCTCTGGTAATATTGATCTGCTAACCAGAGCATACAAAACATTTGTCAGACCAGTCCTAGAATAGAGTTCACTGTATGGAACCCACATTGCATATCTGACATCAACACAATTGAGACAAGACAAGAGTCGTTCGCTTCTCTTCCCACAACAAATTACCTTACTCTGCCAGACTTGAAATTCTTCGATTAGACAACTTACAACTCTGTCATCTCCATTCTGACTTAACTATAGTTCATAAAATCATATACCAAAATGTCCTTCCTGTTAGTGACTACTTCACCTTTAACCGCAACAATATATAAGCATGTAATAGATTTAAACTAAATGTCAATCGCTGTAAACTAGACTGCAAAAAATACGAACTCAGCAATAGAGTAATCAACACATGGAATGCACTAACTGACTCTGTGGTTTCTACTCCTAACCCCTAAACCTTTAACCTTAGATTATCTACAATTGACCTCTCCCCTCTTTCTAAGAGGTCTGTAAAGGACATGCATAAGCGCACCATTGTGCCTACTGTCCAATTTTCTTTTATCATTACTTTTCTAATGTTATACTTATACAAATTACCATCCTATAATTATTTGACATATACAGTAGTCCCTCGATTATCGCGAGGGTTCCGTTCCAGGACCCCTTGCGATAATCGAAATTTCGCGATATAGCGGTGCGGAAGTAAAAACACCATCTGCGCATGCGTGCCACTTTTCCATGGTGTTTTTACTTCCGCACCGCCCGCCCGCTGCCCGCCACTTGTCCGCTGCCCGCCCGCTCACCTCGCCAGCAAGAGGGGAAGACCCATGAAAGGTTCCTTGGGCCGCCTAGCAGCTGATCTGCTCGGCAGCGCAGCAGCAGCCTGCGCTGCCGAGCAGATCAGCTGCTAGGCGGCCCAAGGAACCTTCCATGGGTCTTCCCCCTCTTGCTTGTGAGGGCGCTTCAACGTTTCCGGACGGCAAGCTCGGACTCTTTCTTTTTCCCTCAGAGGACGCTTATGACAGGCGGCTGAGGCTTCGAGTGTGTCCCCTTCCACCGCCAAGGCCTCCCAGGAGTCCACACCCCCTTTTAAGGCGCCCGCAGATCAAGCGCTCTAGCCAGGCCCGGGCGCACGCCCCCTCTTCCCGCTTCGGTGGGCCTGCCCGGCGCGGGGGTCTCTTCCCCCTCATGGACACTCTTCGTGCCTGGCTTCCTTCTCTCTCCTCCCTTCCCCCCGCTTTCCTCCGGGCGTGTTGGAGAAGAGGGTCTTCTTCCGCTCTTATTGTCTTGGGTGGGCGGGAGGCAGGAGCTGCAGAAAGGGAAACTTTTTGTTTTCCTTCGCTCCGCCACCCAAGAGAGCGGAGAGGCAGCGGGGGCGCAAGGAAGAAGAAGCGGTGGTGGCGGCGGCTTCCTTCGGGGGCAACGCCAGCAAGAGGGTCTTCCCCCTCTTGCTGGCGTGCGTGGGCGGTGGGGAAGACCCATGGGAGATTCCTTGGGCCGCCTAGCAGCTGAGGGTCTTCCCCACCGCCCACGCACGCCAGCAAGAGGGCGAAGACCCTCTTGCTGGCGTTGCCCCCGAAGGAAGCCGCCGCCGCCACGCCCGGCTCGGCTTCCCTGGCTCCTTGGCCGGGTGGGCTCGGCCGAAAGGGGCTGGAACTGCAGAGCCGAAGGGTGGCCTTTTTGTCTGGGAGGGAAGATGACGCGCGGGCGGCACAGGGGGGGGGGGAGGCAAAGCTCTGCGGCTCCAGCCACTTTCAGCCAAGCCTCCCCGGCCACGGAGCCAGGGAAGCCGAGCCGGGCGTGGAACATCGGCGCAGGAGGCAGGACACGATCGGGCGACCGGAGCAGCAGCGCCGCCGCCATCACGCCCGGCTCGGCTTCCCTGGCTGCGTGGCCGGGGAGGCTCGGCTGAAAGTGGCTGGAGCCGCAGAGCTTTGCCTCCCCCCCCCCTCGCCCCTGTGCCGCCCGCGCGTCATCTTCCCTCCCAGACAAAAAGGCCGCCCTTCGGCTCTGCAGTTCTAACCTTCCATGGGTCTTCCCCCTCTTGCTTGTGAGGGCGCTTCAACGTTTCCGGACGGCAAGCTCGGACTCTTTCTTTTTCCCTCAGAGGACGCTTATGACAGGCGGCTGAGGCTTCGAGTGTGTCCCCTTCCACCGCCAAGGCCTCCCAGGAGTCCACACCCCCTTTTAAGGCGCCCGCAGATCAAGCGCTCTAGCCAGGCCCGGGCGCACGCCCCCTCTTCCCGCTTCGGTGGGCCTGCCCGGCGCGGGGGTCTCTTCCCCCTCATGGACACTCTTCGTGCCTGGCTTCCTTCTCTCTCCTCCCTTCCCCCCGCTTTCCTCCGGGCGTGTTGGAGAAGAGGGTCTTCTTGTTTTCCTTCGCTCCGCCACCCAAGAGAGCGGAGAGGCAGCGGGGGCGCAAGGAAGAAGAAGCGGTGGTGGCGGCGGCTTCCTTCGGGGGCAACGCCAGCAAGAGGGTTTTCCCCCTCTTGCTGGCGTGCGTGGGCGGTGGGGAAGACCCATGGGAGATTCCTTGGGCCGCCTAGCAGCTGAGGGTCTTCCCCACCGCCCACGCACGCCAGCAAGAGGGCGAAGACCCTCTTGCTGGCGTTGCCCCCGAAGGAAGCCGCCGCCGCCACGCCCGGCTCGGCTTCCCTGGCTCCTTGGCCGGGTGGGCTCGGCCGAAAGGGGATGGAACTGCAGAGCCGAAGGGTGGCCTTTTTGTCTGGGAGGGAAGATGACGCGCGGGCGGCACAGGGGGGGGGGAGGCAAAGCTCTGCGGCTCCAGCCACTTTCAGCCAAGCCTCCCCGGCCACGGAGCCAGGGAAGCCGAGCTGGGCGTGGAACATCGGCGCAGGAGGCAGGACACGATCGGGCGACCGGAGCAGCAGCGCCGCCGCCGTCACGCCCGGCTCGGCTTCCCTGGCTGCGTGGCCGGGGAGGCTCGGCTGAAAGTGGCTGGAGCCGCAGAGCTTTGCCTCCCCCCCCCTCGCCCCTGTGCCGCCCGCGCGTCATCTTCCCTCCCAGACAAAAAGGCCGCCCTTCGGCTCTGCAGTTCCAACCTATTATTATTAAAATGTGTCTTGCTTAACCAAAAGGCCCAGGAGCCGTAAGGCCCCCAAGCCTGCAGCAGGCAACCCCTGCCCCGAAAGGCAGAGAAGCAGCAACGCTGCAAACGGGGGCTAATCACCCCCCAACGAGAGGGCACACGCAGCTTCCGATCGCCTCCCCGGTCCCGGGGAGGCAGGCTGCACCAATTACCCCCCCTACCACACCAGCGACGGGGAATCCCCGAGCGATCCCTCCAACTCCCGGGAGGGACCCCGACCCCCAACCGCTGCAGCAGCAAGGCTCCTCTGAGCCCAAGTCGCAATGAGTGGTGAACCGGCTAAACAATCCGGCTATGCTAATAGCCTTCCCACCGAAACCGACACCAAACCGTTCCACGAGCCTCCGTTGAAGGGCGGCCTTTTTGTCTGGGAGGGAAGATGACGCGCGGGCGGCACAGGGGCGAGGGGGGGGAGGCAAAGCTCTGCGGCTCCAGCCACTTTCAGCCGAGCCTCCCCGGCCACGCAGCCAGGGAAGCCGAGCCGGGCGTGGCGGCGGCGGCGCTGCTGCTCCGGTCGCCCGATCGTCTCCTGCCTCCCGCGCCGATGTTCCACGCCCGGCTCGGCTTCCCTGGCTGCTTGGCGGGGGGGGGGGAGGCTTGGCCGAAAGGGGCTGTACCCGCAGAGCTTTGCCTCCCACCCCTCGCCCCTGTGCTGCCGGCGCGTCATCTTCCCTCCCAGACTCCCCCGGCAAAGTGACGTGGAGGAATGGAAAGCTGAAACCGGGCGGTTTGAGTTTCCCATTCCTTCAAGTCACTTCGCCGCTGCTCTCCTGGCTAAACTGTGTGGCAGGAGACAGGCTTTGAGTTTTTGGCTGGGGGGGAGAAGTAGAACCTTCCTAACTCCCCCCCCCCCACCAGCCAGAAGGAGCGGCGAAGTGACGTGGAGGAATGGAAAGCTGAAACTGGGCGGTTTGAGTTTCCCATTCCTCCAAGTCACTTTGCCGCTCCTCTCCTGGCTAAACCGGCGGCAGGAGACAGGGTTGGGGGGGGGTACTGGGAAGCCCCCCAGGCCGACTGCCACCTTTTCAAACAGCCGCGCCCTTCCCAGCTGAGTCCTGAAGCCAAGCGCCAAAGGCGAACTTCTGCGCTTGGCTTCAGGACTCAGCTGGGAAGCGGCACGGGTGTTTTAAAAGGTCTCCCCCGGCATGGGGGGCTTCCTAGCACCCCCCCAAACCCGGGTTGGGGGTTCGGGGGGGTGCTAGGAAGCCCCCCATGCCGGCGGGAAGACCCAGGGAAGGTTCCTTTGGCCGCCTAGCAGCTGATCTGCCCGGCGGTAATGCAAACTCCACCATCTACGCATGCGTGCAGATGGTGGTGTTACTTCCGGGTAGAAAACTCGCGATATAGCGTTTCGCGAAGCTCGAGATCGCGAAACTCGAGGGATCACTGTATATATATATACACACACACACACACACATACATACATACATACTGTATAAACATGCAAAATATTACACAGGGCAAAACCTGAACTCAGAACAATCTACATACATATACCCGTGAAAATTTACGAAAACAAATATATATATATATATATATATATATATATATATATATATATATATATATATATATGTCACATGTTTAAGCTGAATTTGAAAATTAAGGGAGACTAGGATATAATAAATAAATGATTTACTCTATGATTACTAGAAACATAGCATGCATTGTTTTTTTGTTCAGTACATAATCCTGAGAGCAGGCATTACTAAATGAATATGCCAGTTTTCAGAACTTAAATTGTTAATCATAAATAACCATAAAAGCACATACTCTTTAGGTCATTCAGGAACAAATGTGTATGTAAAATAAAGTACTACATACATATATAGGTAGATGAATGCAGTATATAAACAAATTCACACACAAGCATTCTAAAAAAATAATCTGTAAAGTTTAAACCTCAAATCTCCCATGATGCAGCCACTACTTCTCTGACATTTTACAACAGATAACAAAAAGAAAAAAATAACTTATTCATTTTGTCTCAGCTGAATACATGCAAAGTAGAGGCACATAAAAGTAACCTATAATTTAGTAACATGTTTATCTTTAAAATTAGTGTGTATAGTAAAACATTATGTATAGCAATTAGCTGACAAAGCATGCCATAGCACTTAAATGCCAGATGTGTTAAATTAAATGTCCTAAGAGGCAAAACCACACATTTCAAACACACAAGAGTTTAACTATTAATTAACCAATCCATTAAATTCTCAAGTTAGTTCATGCAAAATTGACAAAAGAACCCCATAGTTTCATAGAAAAATAATCATGTTCAATTTAATCAGTCTTTCCCAGAAGGGATACAAATTTGCATCAAGCAGATTTTTTTCCCTTTTAATAAG
Organism: Erythrolamprus reginae; assembly: GCF_031021105.1. NCBI lineage: Eukaryota > Metazoa > Chordata > Lepidosauria > Squamata > Dipsadidae > Erythrolamprus > Erythrolamprus reginae. The sequence continues at coordinate 28,372,223 of NC_091952.1, read as the reverse complement.
TCAATAAAAGTTTTCATTTGATGGCAACACAGGAAAAAAATCATGGAACTCTAATATCAATCATTTTCCGCAGTCTTTTGATTTGGCTGAATTGAAATTATTTGGTTGAATGCTTTACTCTACTTAAAGCACTGTTGACATCAGGGCTGGGTTCCACTTACCTTCGTCACCGATTCGCATCGCAATGTTTTGTGCATGTGCACTCACTCCGCTCGTGCACATGTGCATGTCCCCTTGTGCAATTCTGCTTCCGCACATGCTCAGTAGCTATAATTAGCCCGAACACAGCTGAGGAGCTGATCAGGTGTGCTTCAGGCAACGGAATAAAGGCAGCAGTGGGCTATGACCCAGAACGCTAAATTGCGCTCACCACGGCGGCTTGTAAGTTCAACATGATTTTGCTCTTACACCTGTGGAGGTAGCAAAATCACGCAAGGAGCCACAGGTAAAACATCGCTGAAACACAGGCACAATTTTGCTACCTCCACAGGTGCGGCATCAAAATCGTACTGGTCCCACAAGAACTTACGAACCATGGCAGCGAGCACAATTTAGTGTTCTGGCTCGTAGCCCACCGCTAAATAAAGGTAACTAAAAACTTGGGGCAGGCGGGATAGTACTTTTTCAAACAGTAGCAGAGAAAAAAAACCTTCAAAACAGTCAAAAATTCAGAAAGAAAAAAGATGGTAGCGCCCAAAGACCGTCTCCAACCGAACCGGATCCATGATGCCATTGTGACATCACCAGCGGATCGCTACTAGTTTGGGCGATCCGGTCTGAACCAGCAAGAACCCACCCCTGGTTGGCTTGTTGATGTAATTATAGCTTAGTGAGCTGTCTTGAAATTAATTAAAACTGGGATAAACTATTTTACACAAATTGTACGTTTTGCATTATGTTTTTGTAAAACAGAGTTATAAATAATTGTTTTGAACCATAATATGGTTTATGTATTTGTTATAAATATATTTGTGTATGTATTACTGATGATAAATATTTTATGAAATTCTTCAATATAAATTCATATTAAAAATGCAAAAACCATTTAGACTTATTCTGTTATTAATGCTATGTGTCATGTCCTATTTACAGAATACTGAACAGCCAAATACAGTGCTTCCAAATAAATACATCCAGGAACTCAACAGAATCAGATACGTTGGATTTAAGCATGGGCAATGAAACATCTGCCCTGTTTGGTACATTTCATGTGGGAATATAATTATAATATCAACTGAATCTAAACTCACATTACTCTACAAAACTATAGAATTACAGATTCAGAAGTTTCTTCTTTCAGCCATCATGCTGATTGGGAATTGAGTTGAATCCCAAACATCTGGAGGGCAATGAGTTGGGAAAGTGGCACATACAATTAGAAGATGAAATACTTTCCAATTCTTTTTTCTACATTAAAACAGTATGCATCCAAAAAAGGAGCAAGTATTCCCAAGACACTTCATGGTGACTGATAGTGTGGTCCATGTGCTCCCCAAAGGCAAAAGAAAGCATCTTTGTATGCTTTCAATCACTTTGATGGAGACCAATTGTATATACTATGCCTTTTAATTAGCATATGTCTGCAAGGAATGTAATATTAGCCAATATATCTTTCTGTTACAAGCTGAAAAGAAAAGAAAAAACCCCATTAATTAGGGTCCTAAAGGGCTTTTTTGTTTGTGGAACTTTTACATTTGTTTCTCTTAAAAAACACAACTGACAAAACATGATCCAGCAAATTGTGGGTAATTACTGAGATGCACCCCCAAAAAATAAAAGCTAAATGGAAAAATATTCAAATGGGAGCTGGAAACAAAACAAAGAACAAAATATTATGATTTTATGCAAATTTATACATTAATTTGACTGACAGAAAAAAAATGTTACCCTAATCTTCACTCCAATGTTTATCAGGTTTCAAGCAACTAATTTAGTTTCCAAAGTCACCTATTGTTTGGATTTACACATTATAATGAGTGCACATGTTAGGTCCTGAATTAGTTTAATTAAGAATGCTGTGGAAACCAGCCCTCCTGTATGAATAGGAGTGTACTTTTTTAAAGGTCAGGATGGGGCCTTTCTATTTGATTCTCACCTATGCACTGTTAATAATTTAACCTAAAAATCAATTCAGAACCTGAGGCATCTTGCAGACATTTGTTTCACCTCTAAGGAGCAGCTATTTACATTTGGTCCTTTCAATGACTCAGCATTCATACTATGTAGTAAAGTATGTGCTGAAAGTTTTATTCTTAAAACAATACCCACTTTCTTATCCTCAGGCTATTATTGATAGTGGTTTACCATTAGGAACAGCACAGTAAAAGATGATGACTGATTTCCCCTGTGAGGCATGGAAAGATTGCTTAATAATTCTGAACTACACTAGGAACAAAGAGTTTCCCTCTTGACAGTTTTCAATTAATGTGTAATATTTCTGTCCCCCTTTCTTTCCTCAAAATGTAGTTTTAAACATGAACTGGTGGTTCTCATATTTTGTTCTTCACAACCGCTCTGATTATTGCTTATAAAAAAGATGTTGACAACTATAGCCCAAAGGAGAAAAATAAACATATCCACTATTAATAGCAAACCATATTTTATTTGGGAGTGGAGAATATATGCTTTTTTCAAAGTTTTTAGAGTTTTTCCTGTAATATAAGGTATCACAGGTTGGCATGACATCAGTACGCTTTAGTAGGAATCCAGAACGCTTGCCTTTTCTGTTGCTATTTTTTGTTGTCTATTCTTCACTTGCCTTATGAAACCAAGCAGCAACAGAAGAAAACAAAATCCTCTTATCCCTTTCCACTATGAGAAAATGGAAAGCTGTAATAGCCATGAGAAAGAAACAATCCTCTGAAAACATCTTGCCCTAAAGTTAATCATAACCTGATCCAGGACATGAAAGAGAAGACATTATAAGCCATATTTGGACAAAGTCTACCCAATATAAGATGTAGAACAGTTATAGCGAATCTTTTTTTCTCAGGTGTTGAAAGAGTGTGTGCATGCGCTATCGCGCATGTGCAATGCCCATACCTATAATTCCTGGGGAAGGTGAAAACAGTTCCCCCCACCCACCTGAGGCCCTCTGGAAGCCAGAAACGGCCAATTTCCTGTTGTGGTTAGCTCTGACCCTGCTCCTGCCCCAAGGACTGTGGATGTGGGGGAGACATCCACATGCTGCAGGCCTTTTTTGGGAGGATTCTACCAGAGAGCTCGACAGAACATTTCCCAATTTCTGGTGGGCCCAGTAAGCACATGTTTCGCCCTTCCCCGTGCCATATGTTTGCCATCACTGATATAGGATTTATGTTTATATATGATTATGGTGCAAAAAGGTTTTAAACACAAAATCTAGCAGAAATTTTTGCCTCTATGGCCAATTCCAATGCAATGCCTTCTATACAACAAAAAGGCATTCTAAATTTTTAAAAGGAGAAAATGCTACTGTTTAAAACTCATATTATGAAATCTCCTTATATGGTACTTTAAGGGTATGCTGTGTAAATAGAACCACTATAATACCATGCCTCCCATTCAAAGCTGCTGCAACTGATCTGGAAGTATTAGAATGATTGATTGGATTAGAAACTGCTGAAAGATCAACAAGTGCAATCAATGCTTTCTTAATACTATGACCAAATGTGAATCCCAACTGGAAAATGTTTGTATAATCTGCTTCTTCCAAGGCCTGTAACTGATCTGTAACTGATCACCTTATCAACAACCTTTGCCAAAAGCAAAGTTGGGCATTACTCTGTTTTCCCCAAAATAAGATTGGACTCCAGACTGTTGAAACTTTTGCATCTCATTTGGAAACCAAGGACCCAGAATATGGATGAAGAATATGGATTGCAAGATCCTTGAAATCCAGTGTGAAGTTTCCATAGTCTGTGTTGATTTGGGAAGCCATGTCATCTGCTAGTGTTGGTCCACTGTGCTTCATGAAGTTCACAGTCAATGCAGATGTCTACCAGGAGATTTTGGAGCTTCCATGCTGACTTCAGTCTTCCAGCAGGAATTGTCACCTCCCCACACTACCAAAAGCACCAAAACCTGGTTCAATGACTATGGGATTACTGTGCTTGATTGGCCAGCAAACTCGCCTGACCTGAACTCCATAGAGAATCTATGGGGCATTGCCAAGAGAAAGATGAGAGACATGAGCCCGAACAATGCAGAATACTTGAAGGCCACTATTGAAGCATCCTGGTCTTTCCTTAATACCTCAGTAGTGCCACAGGCTGATATCTTACATGCCACACCACATTTATTATTTATTTATTGTTTATTTGACTTCTATGCATTGAGGCAGTAATTGCTGCCGAAGGGGCCCAAGTCAAGGTCTGAGTACATATGCATGCTTATACTTTTCAGAGGTCTGATATTGTTCTATGTACACTCCTTGTTTTATTGATGGCATGTAATATTCTAATTTTCTGAGGTGGTAGATTTGGGGTTTTCATGAACTGTATCCCATAATCATCTCAATTATGACAAATCATGGCTTGAACTATCTTGCCTCGCATGTAATGAGTCTCTCTCATATATTACATTTCACCTTTTAAGTTGCATTACTGAAATAAGTGAACTTTTGCACGATATTCTAATTTTTTGTTTCACTTGTATGGCAGAATTTTGCAATGTAACCTAATTTATAATCTCAAAGTACAGTGTTCCCTCGATTTTCACGGGTTCGAACTTCACGAAAAGTCTATACCATGGTTTTTCAAAAATATTAATTAAAAAATACTTCGCGGGGTTTTTCCCTATACCATGGTTTTTCCTGCCTGATGACGTCATGTGTCATCACCAAACTTTCGTCTGCCTTTAATAAATATTTTTTTAAATAAACTTTAATAAATAAGCATGGTGAGAAATAATCTAAATGGTTTCTAAGGGAATGGGAAATTGCAATTTAGGGGTTTAAAGTGTTAAGGGAAGGCTTGTGACACTTTTCATAGCCAAAAATAGTGTATTTACTTCCGCATCTCTACTTCGTGGAAATTTGACTTTCGCGGGCGGTCTCGGAACCCATTCCCTGCGAAAATCGAGGGAACACTGTACTGTCAACTCTCAAAACCCATGTTCCTAAAGATGAAAAATATGAACGTTTGTCTTATAACAGCCATTTTAAAGTAGCTGCCATAGCATTTGTGTTCCTGACCATCACTCTATCTTGTTTTTCCCAGAGGCCAAGTTACCCCTGCTCTGACAATGAATGTAGTCAACTGAAAAAGTAATTATATCAGGAGGCCCTTTCTTTTCTCAGCTCTTGCAAGCCCTGCAAATGAACACCTTATGCTGTGAAGCATGAGATTTGTTATAAATTAGTCACATTGTTATCAATGATTATGAAACAACCTAATTTTTTAAAAGTCAGGTGCATTTCGCGTCTTGCTAAATTATTTTACAGTTTTGAATTTGGAAATCCCCAATGTATGTAGAGAGATATTTGCATTTCTTGTTCAAGTAGTGGCATTAATGTTAAATGCTTTTATGCGTTTCTTTGAATACAGTAGTAGATAAATTCTTGGTTAATTCCTCAGCAAGCATGGGGGTTGATTCAGACGATGCTTCAAATAACAATGAATAAACTAAACTGATTACTTACAGGGATCCGGCAATTCCAACATCAATTTGAATTGCAGACATGAACAAGAGTGTCTATTTATACAAATTCTGTAGTAACTGTACACTGATGTGTGTGTGTGTCTATACACATATATACATGCAGACATACACACCTCTTTTATATTGATTATTTGCCAATGTAGCATTTACTAAGAATGTCTTAGCTGATCAGTAATATGCTGCAAGGCCTGTCCAGCACTGCTCTAAAAAGATCAAATATTTACACTTTCTTTTTTGTCTCCAACTGTGATTATGAGGCATTTACTTTTAATGATGCTGTAGATCCAAAATGTCAAGCCCTGGAAATGAACCAGTTACCCTTTCCTGTATCTAACAAACGGCTCCCCGCTGTCTCAAGCTGATAAATCATTGTTTCACATGGTTAGCGATTGCAAAATTTTGGCAATTCAGAGAGTCATCATCTGAATAAATTGTATAAAAGGAATGAGATGCTTAAGTCAAACAGCTGGTTCATGTTCAAAATACAGACACCCTGCCATAAGCACTGAAACATTCTACTTATGGAACTACTGGCATCCCATCCATAACAGGATTTAGGAGGAAAGGTAATGAGATTATAAGAATATAGGATCAACAGAGATCATTAATTTCCTTGAAGAGCTGAAGCATTGCGATTAATTTTCTTGCAATAGAAATAAACACAAGCACAGGCTTAATTAAATTTAATATAGGTAAGGAAGCACTCTTGACTGATAAAGATGTTCCAAATATTTATTTTTACATTAATATATTATACAATATGTGTAGCACAAGACCAAGTCTTGTTTCAGAATTGTATTTTCAAGTTTGAAAAGATTATTAACATTATCCTGTTCTACACTCTAAACCCCTCGGAGACCACTCAGAAACTGCAACTAGTGCAAAAAAGGTGTAACTTGTACATAACTGCAACAACCCAGTATGATACCAATATTGTGGAAGTTACTGTATGTTGGTTATTGGTTTGTTTCAGGATACAATTCAAGGTGCTAGTGATCACCTTTAAAGCTCTACATTGTTTGGGGTCTGGTTATCTTGTTGCTTATTCCAAAGAGTATCTACCTGCAAAGGATTTGTCTGTGGAGAGGGCTTTCTGGCAGTTCCTACTACTTGTAAGTTACATCAAGAAGAAACCTGGAAGCTAGTATTCTTTGTAGAAAGTCCCCTCTAGGACATGGGTGTCAAACTCAGGCCTGGGGGCCAGATCTGGCCTCTGGGATGCTTAGATCTGGCCCACGGGGCTGCCCTGGAGACAGCAAAGAATTGGCCCATATTGTTTCTGCCAGTGAAAACTAAGCTTCGGAGGGCCATGTGTGCCTCCTCCCCAGCTCTGTTTTTACTGTCAGAGGGCTGCAGGAGGCTGTCCCAGCTGAAAACAGAGCTCAGGAGCCTGTTTTCTCTGACAGAATACTTGAGCCACCACAGGGGCTCCTGACACAAATGGTGTCGAGCTGCCCATGCCCACCCTGACCCCACGAGGTCAAACAAAACTGTGATACAGCCATCAATGAAATCGAGTTTGACACACCTATAGCAGAAAGTCATCCCATCCAGAATTTCACTCCCACTCCTAGTAATGAGGAAGGATTTAAAAGCATGGCTGTTAAAATGAGCATTTGCATTCATCCATAGGGTCTTTCCATTTAAAATTGCATCCTGTAAACAGCCTCCCCCCCTCAATTTTTCTGGGTGTTTTACCATCTTGCCAATGAAAAAAAAGCAAAAAGTTATACAGTATACCATTTTCTAACTCAGTGGATCTATTCTGGTATGTTATGCATTGTATACAATTGTTCCTATGTTTTAAAAAATGGATGATATGCTCTCCAAATGGGTGTGCAACAGGATAGAGTTTTCTATGTCAGGAGAAACATACACGGCACTCCTGTTCTTTTCCTATACATTTTACTTTTTTTGCCAATGATATAATCACTGTGCGTTGCCATGGAACCGGTTATCAGACAACACTGCTACCAGTCTATAGGTAGCTCTTGAGTAGTTAATGAGCAGCTTTTAACTTTTTAGAGCAATGAACAACTTATACTTAGATTTCATAGGAAAAATGACTTTGTTAAATTGAACCAAAGAAGCTTCTTGGATGAGAAGCGAAACATCTTCAAAATAAAACCAGAAACTCCAGTTGCCTCTGGAAAAAGCACCATTGGGGCAACCATGACCTGGATGACTGAGAATCTCCATAGATTTTTGTTAAATTAAATTTGTATAAGTTACTTCTATTTCAAAAATTAAAGGACTACCAAACAAGAACTCATGGTTCTGAAATTTGTGCTACTGGGTCATTTTCCTTCCCTGAAAGAATAGTAGTGAGTCTCCTACAAATTTAGGAACCACAATAGTATCTTTTAACAACATCACTTTACCATTATGGAGCTGACTTCAAACAAACAGTCTTTTTAGTTGTTGCATTCTAGTAACAGGGTCCCTAACCAGAAATAAGCTGCAGTGGAACTAATTGGTAGTCATTCTATTTAACTAGGGCAGTGTTTCCCAACCTTTTTTGAGCCGCGGCACATTATTCATGTTTTCAAAATTCTGGGGAACACTGAAGGGGGGGCGGGGGGGCTAAAGAAAAGTTTGGACAAAAAAAAAATCTCTTCCTCCATTTCACTCTATTTCTCCCTCCCTCTTTCTCTCTCTTCCTTCCTTCCCTTCTTTCTCTCCATCCCTCTTTCTTTCTTCCTCTCTTTTTTGCTCTCTTTCTCTCTCCCTCCTTCCCTCCCTCTATGTCTTTCCCTCTCCCTCCTTCCCCCCTTTCTTTCTCTCTCTCTCTTGCTTTCTTTCCCTCTCTTTCTCTTGCTTTCTTTCTCTCATTCTCTCTCCCCTCCTTTTTCTCTCTCTCTCTTTCTCTCTCGTTCACCACGCCAGCAACAGAGAGAAAAAGAAAGAGCGAGAGAGAGCCGGAGAGAGAGTGGAGTGCGCAGCAGCCATCAGCCTCCTCGCCCTCCCAGACGTCCCCAGCGCCCGGCCTCGCGCCGCCTCCCGTTAGCCCGGCCGAAAGCCACACAGTCCCGGACTCCTGGATCGCTCGCTTCTCCGGCCAGCGCGGCGCTTTCCTGGGCAGATGGCTTTGCTGACCGGAGAAGCGAGCGATCCGGGAGTCCAGGACTGTGTGGCTTTGCGCCATGAAGAGAAAACGGCAGCAGGGAAAAGTCGGCCGTTTTCTCTTCATGGCGCAAAGCCACACAGTCCCGGACTCCCGTATCGCTCGCTTCTCCGGCCAGCGCGGCGCTTTCCTGGGCAGATGGCTTTGCTGACCAGAGAAGCGAGCGATCCGGGAGTCCGGGACTGTGTGGCTTTGCGCCATGAAGAGAAAACGGCAGCAGGGAAAAGTCGGCCGTTTTCTCTTCATGGCGCAAAGCCACACAGTCCCGGACTCCCGGATTGCTCACCCCAAGGCAGGAGGCGGCGGAGGAGAGTGGGCGGATCGGGCGGGCAATGGGGCAGGGCGGAGAAGCCAGGGGCGCGTTTGGCCGGAGGCACCGTGGGAAGGCAGGGGCAGGGAGGTGCGGCAGTAGGTGCCTCCGGCCAAACGCGCCCCTGGCTTCTCCGCCCTGCCCCATTGCCCGCCCGATCCGCCCACTCTCCTCCGCCGCCTCTCGCCACGGCACACCTGACGGTGTCTCGCGGCACACTAGTGTGCCGCGGCACACCAGTTGGGAAACGCTGAACTAGGGGGATATATCAGGAAAATAAGAGACTGGTTTTGTAAGTTTTATCTTTGAAATAAATATTTTTATTAGAGTTGTAAATTGGAGCAAAACCTTCTACCATAATCATATGCTACCTGAATGTACCCAAATTCATTTCAGAAGAATTGCCCTAGTAATTTCAGTTCACAACACTGCATCACTTGCTAACAGTTGGCCAATTAGATATGATAATGGCTGTATACCTACATAGACGGACTACAAGAATGGTGGAAGGTCTTAAGCATAAAACGTATCAGGAAAGACTTCATGAACTCAATCTGTATAGTCTGGAGGACAGAAGGAAAAGGGGGGACATGATCGAAACATTTAAATATGTTAAAGGGTTAAATAAGGTCCAGGAGGGAAGTGTTTTTAATAGGAAAGTGAACACAAGAACAAGGGGACACAATCTGAAGTTAGTTGGGGGAAAGATCAAAAGCAACATGAGAAAATATTATTTTACTGAAATAGTAGTAGATGCTTGGAACAAAAATCCATAGTAACTGAATTTAAACATGCCTGGGATAAACATACAGTATATCCATCCTAAGGTAAAATACAGAAAATAGTATAAGGGCATTTTTAGTTATTTCTTGCCACAGTGATTAAGCACTGCAGTTGTAACCATTAGTAAAATGGTCGTTAAGTGAATATGGCTTCCCCATGGACTTTGTTTGTCAGAAGGTCAAGAAGATCATCACTTGCCCCTGGATCACTGTAACTGTCATAAATATGAATCAGTTCCCAAATGTCTGAATTTTGTTCATGTGACCATAGGGTTGTTGCAATGGTCATAAGTGTGAAAAACAATCATACATCACTTTTTGGTATGACAACACAATATCAACAGTACAGACCTTCAAATTTCTAGGTTTTATCATATCTCAAGACCTAAATGGTCACCTAACATCAAAAACTCATCAAAAAATCACAACAAAAAATGTTCTTTCTGTGCCAACTCAGAAAGCTCAAACTACCCAAGGAGCTACTGATATATTTCCACAGAAGAATTACTGAGTCTGTCATCTGCACCTCTATAACTATCTGGTTCGGTTCTGTAACCCAACAAGACAGACACAGACTTCAGAGGATAATCAGAACTGCAGAAAAACCAGTTACTGCCAGCCTGCCTTCCATTGAGGGCCTGTATACTACATGAATCAAAAAGAGGTCTGTGAAAATATTTACGGACCCCTCACATCCTGGACCTAAATTGTTTCAACTCCTATCCTCAAAATGACAATATAGACCCACTGCACACCAAGACAACTAGACACAAGAACATTTTTTTTCCTGAACGCCCGCACTAAGGCTGCATTAATATTAATATTAGTCTTCTCATTGTTCCTATCACCCATCTCCTCCCACTGTATGGTCATTTCGAGAAATCCTTTTTTAATGAGAACCTAGGAGCCAAGAGAAACATACTGTATATGGCAGATTTCAACTTTGTAGGCTTTACAGTTCTGGAAATTTTGTGATTACCGTATGAGTGGTTTTCGTTTTATATATATAGATAGATAGATAGATAAAAAATAAATTGGATGTTTTTCTTGTGCTTTCTAAAATTCCAACAACCACCATCCATGTGTAAACATATCAACATTCAGAAATTGTAGTTCTGTTTTGAACACATTGAGCAATTAGGAAACCAAGATTGTTTGACTATACTACTCTCTCATAAAATTAGGAAAAAGTTTTTAAGGAGATGTTGGATAATCAGAGGTCTGAAGTAGTGTAGGGTTTCCTGCCTAAGCAGGGGGTTGGACTATTATTACTATTACTATTATTACTATTACTATTACTATTATTATTATTATTATTATTATTATTACTATTACTATTATTACTATTACTATTATTATTATTATTATAACATGGTTGAGAATATTTGCATTTTGTTGCAAAGTTATGTTGCCTATATATTTATCCACTGCAGAGGGCTACCAACCATATTGAGAATCTCTCATAAAGAGATACCATCACTCAATTTTAGATTACATGCAGAAGTTGCCATAGCATAATTCTTGGGATTTCTCATTAGTGGGAAAGACCTTATTGGTCTACTTTCCCAGGAAAGTAAATATATCAAAAGTTGGAACAGGAACTTTATTCATAAGAAGAAATCTTATGGGGATAGATGTCAAACAGAGATTCAAGGCTTTATGAATTCTCATATGTAGTCTAATTTGTAGGTCAGTTTCTAACAGGGAATAAGAAGCAAAAGGCCTAAAACCAGTCTTGTCCATTACAATTACAGTGCATACCGTGTTTCCCCGATAGTAAGACCCCCCCGATTGTAAGACATATGGGGGGTTTCAGGGGGGTCGGCTTATATAAGCCATACCCCGAAAGTAAGACATATGTCTTACTTTCGGGGAAACATGGTAGTATAAAAGGAATTAAAGGGGGAAAAAACTAGACAAATACTATTGCTGCGCCCTCCTTCACCAGCCTCCTTTCCGGCAGCTCCCTGGGCGCCCCTCGCCTTCGCTCGCCGCGGCGCCACCGCCTCTTCCCCTGCCGAGGCTCAGCTGCAAGCGGCCAGTGAGGCCGATCGGCTCCGAGGCGAGCGGCCGGAGCTGCGCCCTCCTTCGCCCACCTCCTTTCCGCTCGCCACGGAGCCGATCGGCCTCGCTGGCCGTTTGCAGCTGAGCCTCGGCAGGGGAAGAGGCCGTGGCGCCGCGGCGAGCGAAGGCGAGGGGCGCGCACGGAGCTGCCGGAAAGGAGGCTGTTGAAGGAGGGCGCAGCTCCGGCCGCTCGCCTCAGAGCCGATCGGCCTCGCTGGGCGCTTCCCCTGCCGAGGCTCAGCTGCAAGCGGCCAGCGAGGCCGATTGGCTCCGAGGCGAGCAGCCGGAGCTGCGCCCTCCTTCGCCCGCCTCCTTTCCGCTCGTCTCGGAGCCGTTTGGCCTCGCTGGCCGCTTGCAGCTGAGCCTCGGCAGGGGAAGAGGCCGTGGCGCCGCGGCGAGCGAAGGCGAGGGGCGCGCACGGAGCTGCCGGAAAGGAGGCTGTTGAAGGAGGGCGCAGCTCCGGCCGCTCGCCTCGGAGCCGATCGGCCTCGCTGGCCGCTTCCCCTGCCGAGGCTCAGCTGCAAGCGGCCAGCGAGGCCGATTGGCTCCGAGGCGAGCGGCCGGAGCTGCGCCCTCCTTTCCGGCAGCTCCCTGCGCGCCCCTCGCCTTCGCTCGCCGCGGCGCCACCGCCTCTTCCCCTGCCGAGGCTCAGCTGCAAGCGGCCAGTGAGGCCGATCGGCTCCAAGGCGAGCGGAAAGGTGAGTGGCGGGGTCAGGCGCCCTCCTTCGCCCGCCTCCTTTCCGGCAGCTCCCCGCGCCCGAAGACGAGCCGGCCCCGGTGCCCGGGACAATGTAAGACATACCCCCAAAGTAAGACACAGTGGGGCTTTTGGGGGTAAAAAGATAGTAAGACACTGCCTTACTATCGGGGAAACACGGTAGACATTAAGTGCTTCTCTTGCTAACAAGCATGGCTTTTAGTTATGACTAAAGGGGGAAGGAAGAAATATAAGAACTATTGTCTGTTTACAGCTTCTTATAGGCTCTTATATTTCTTGATCCTATTTCCTGAAATAAGCTAAAACTGATCTGCTCGTAAATGCCTTTTATTATAAAAATAAGAAATTCTGAATGACTGAAGGAAAGTACTACTTAGGACATAACTCTAACATAATTCCACCAACTATAGAACAACTTCAGTTCTGCCACAAAGTAAAGATTTATTTCTTTTCTTTTTAGATTTCCATTTCACGCTTGGATGCAATTACTATTTGTATCTATGGGGTTTTTTCCCCAATAGTTCATTTTATATTTTAAAGAAATATTTTGTTAAAGATTTATAAGGCTTTTATAATAATAAAAATTAAAGCCTTATAAGGTTTTTATAATAAGAAAAATTAAAGCCTTGTAAGGCATTTATAATAAAAAAATTAGCTAACATTAATTCATAAATAATTTATTTTGGTAACAACTTGAGCTTCCCTTGTAAAACTGATTGAGCAAGGACTAAGAGGTTAAAGAAAAAGTTAACAAAGGGAATAGCTCTGACATTGAGAACTGAAATTGGAAAGAAGCATCTCTTCCCCTTATACCATGGCTGGGAAAAAAAATTATCTCTTCAGTTACTGTTGTGAATGCATTGGATTGAAATGCTGGAGACTGCAAGGAAAATAAAGGGAAAGACATCACCTGATTATTCTCGGAATAAAGCCAGTAAGTCTTTTACAAATAAATTGAATGCTTTTCTTCTGCTTTGTAAACATCCAACAACCCCCATCCATGTGTGAACTTATCAACATTCAGTGATTGTAGTTCTGTTTTGAACACATTGAGCAATTAGGAAACCAAGGTTGTTCGACTATACTACTCTCTCATAAAATGTCTGATATACTCTCACAATCATTATTTGGAGGAGATAGCTTAGAACAGACTTCCAAACTGAGAAAGAACGGATTGAGACTTTCTCCTGAAAGGGAAAATATTTTTTATATTCAAGAAATTCTTATTTGGGGGGGGGGAGGGGGAGCTTCCCCATGAAAACATGGAAAGGGATCTGGAATCAATCACATGTTGTAATCATAGGTTTATAAGCACTGAAATTTGGAATGGAATATTACTGGAGAGTGATGTTTTAGCCCAAATGGGTGCTGTATAAAACCTTAATTCTTCCTCTATGGAAAGGCAGCAAAGTCCAGGCTGAGTAAGCATCCTGCAGAATCCATGACCACGGGGGAAAGCATTTAACTTGGTATGCAATCTGAAGAAAACCTATAGCTAACTTCCATATAAGGAAATATATGCCTTACTCTCATTCCTTTGCTAATCACCAGTAAACACACAATCCAGGAAAAGGCTTCCGTTAATTATCTATAGGGAAGTCATGAGAAGCTTGCCTTATATGGCGTAGGAGTGAATGGTAGTAAGGAGGATGGCTTAATGTATGTGGCGTTCGCGAATTGGTTATTCTGTACCACATGTCAGAAGAGTGAAATACAATAAAAGGAGCGATCCTGATTTAACAGAGGTCGCCTCATCGAGAAAACTTTCTCTCTGTCGCTTCATTCTGATGTGGCAATCATGGCATGCTGTGCCTCCCTAGAGGTCGACCCACTGAAGGAGGGCTGCATGCCTTCATTTGGTGACCCTTTCGATGTGATCCAGATAAAGGACACGTTTCCTGGTTCGTCCTGACTCACCGACAGATAAGAATCACACATGCAAGCTTCCCACTGAAATCTGATAATAAGAAACAAAAAATGTAATTTCTTTCCTCTTGTAGATAGACGTAAGGCAGGGCAGCTTCCTTTTTTAAAAGCAGTGAGTGAGAAGAACTGGGTCAGAGGGGGATTAATTTAGGTGCATATTCACTGCACTTTATTTTACTATTTCACATGTGAAGAGATGGACTCTTTAATTGGCCTCATCTGAACATAATTTAAATGTCAATTTGTGAAGAATATATCTTTGATCAAAATGCAGATGTTCTGTGGAGGGTGAACGTCAGGCCTTTAAGCTGCAATGGTAAATGTCGCTTCACAAATAAAAAGCATTCAACAATCCATCCATAAGATATAAGTGTTGATACCACTCTTATTTAAAAGTGATGAGCACCTCCCCCTATAGTTGGGATTTTCAAGTAGCAGAGTAAAATCTGAAGGGACTCCTTACTTTTACCTTAAGACTCTTCTTTTCATAGAATCCCAGGTGCCTAATATCCAGCAAAATTCATATATAAATAGATTGAGGCAATCCATAACACCTTGGTGTCAATACACCTGAATGCAATTTCTAATGTAGGTCCCCATCCATCACCATTAAGATGCATATCTATGTAAGTAAAGACAGCAAAATACTCTGGATATACATTTGGAAACATATATGATTTATGTTCATAATTATTGTGAGTAATATGTTACTTTTGATAATAATATCAAAACAGTAAAATAAATGAAATGGAAATGGGCTGATCGTATAGGAAGAACTGATGGCAGGTGGACTAAGGTAGTTATAGAATTGATTCCATTTGACAAAAAGTGTTCACAACAAAGACCTAAACCAAGATGGAGTGATGACATTAGCAGGTATTGTGGGCCCAATTGACAAAAGAAAGCTCATGACTATTGGTTAGAAACATGCAGAAGAGGCCTTCATCCTGTAGTAGATAGACAATAGGATGAATGAATGAAACAATGAATGAATGAATGAACATAGGGTAGAGTTAACCTAGAACTAAGGATACATTTCCTGAGTGCATACAATTAACTACTGGAATGGCTTGCCTTCAAAACTGTGAGTGCTCCATCAATGGAGGTTTTTAAGAAGAGATTGAGCAGCCATTTCTACATGATACGGGTGCAGAGTGCAGGGGGTTGGTTGTACTAGTCCCTTCCAACTCTGTTATGAGTGCCAATATTTGCAAAACGGCTGTAACTTCACTGATGTCAGTGAAAAGCTGAGGTCCCAAGCTGCAGCAAATGGCATATTTAGATTTCACTATAGGCACACAAAGTTTATTTTCCACAAAAGTATAATTTTGTGCTGAGCCTTACTGTCCTTACTGGGATAATGAAATGTATGGACAATGGTGCAGAAACTGAACGATTCAAAAGGGCAATGAAAAAAATATTATGCAATAGAAGAACATGCCCAATCTTCTCTGTCCAGCTTGGGATTGTTGTATGTATGTATGTGTGTGTAAGATAATTTCTGTAAAATTGTAGCACACTGGCTCTTTAAAATGAGCTCTGGGTAGTGATGGGCAAATGTGTTCGGGTTCGGCAAGTTCGGCCGAACTTTACGCAAAATTCGGCTGAACCCGAACTCGAACGGGGAATCCCTCCCATGAAGAGATTCCGGGGGCGGAGCTTTGACGTCACCGGCAGGTTGCTAAGGACGCCAAGGTGATCACTTCCTGGATTCCATGGAATCCAGGAAGTGATCACCTTGGCGTCCTTAGCAACCTGCCGGTGACGTCAAAGCTCTGAACGGCGAACACGACCCCGAACTTTGCCTGAAGTTTGAAAAAAATTCGGGTTCGGGTTCGGCATACCGAACACTGCAAAATTCGGTAGGGACCCGAATTGTGCGGGTTCGGTTCGCCCGTCACTATTTCTGGGGTGATGAGGGAGGAAGAGGAAGAGGAGGAGGAGGGGGAGGAGGAGCAGGAGAAGATTAAGAAGAAGAAGAGGAGGAGCAAGAAGAAGAGCAATAACAAAATAACAAGAGATAAAGAAGTTAGGGAATGATGAGAAAGCCATGAAAAAGACTTGGCAAAGTCTGGAGAATTTGACAACAACTCATAATGCAGCCCTGAGCCAAAGGTAGCAGCATTAGTAGGCCAGTGTGGTTAAAAGCAAAAAAAAAAAAATCTGGGGGAAGTTAAACCCCTCTCTCCAAGACAGCCAAGTCTAGGGAAGCCCAGACATTGACAATAGGATGGCCCAGGACTGAGACAGAGAAACAAAGTGATCTAAGCACTCAATACCAGGCTAGCACAGCAGAGTAGCTGGCAGGAGGGACTGCTAAATCTTCCAATCATCACTCTTTCCAGCCAACAGCAGGCCAAGCATGGCACCAGACCAGGACAGCAGCAGGCAATAAAAAGGAAGCTATAAAGAACAGCAGCACAGTTCTGGCAATATAGTCTGAGCCACAAAACTTACAGCAAGCATCTTTGAGTAAACAACTGTGTGCCCAATACAGAAGGACAAAATAAAAATATAGAAAGACAATATAGATATATGGCACAATATAGTAATACAGTTTATAAATGTAAGACATATGAACAAATTTAGAGTAGGTTAACTTAAAATAAAGCTATAGAAACCACATTGTTTCTGCAAGATATGCAAAAAATAGGAAAGAATAAGATGGAAGGTGGAATATGATGAGGCATAAGGGCTCAGAAATTAATGGAACAAAATAATGGGGATAAAATAAGTAGCACTTAAAAGGTAAAAGGTTACAAAGTTATATATGTTAAAAAATAAGATATCTACAAACTGTATTTTTGCAGAAAAATCTTTACCCTCGAATGCTTCTTATCTGAAACTTGAAGGAGCTTCCCTGAGGAAACAGACAATTAACTGTTGTTACCCCAATCCCACTCAATTACAACATACAGGGGGGAAAAAAGATTATGCTCTGTCCTTTTATTGTTCTTCAGATATGCATCCAGAATCATAAAGATGCATTGAAGTGCAGGTACTTGATCGTTTTAAGAATTAAAAACTTTTTTCTTTGGAATCTTTTTAAAAAAAACAAGGAAGCAAGGGCAGAAAATACAAAAGCTGTTCAGAGCCCAAGGAAGTAGTTATCACAATGAAATTTATGTGCTGTAAACAGCTCACAGTTCCATCCATCAAGTGTGAAATTAGCAACTGAGAAAAGATTTCACAGGAACTTAATCTGAGTGCCGGGTTGCTGCAAAAGGATTTGCAGTTTTTATCCCTTGCGAAATATTTGTTATCTTTGAGTCTTGGAGTTATTCATACAAGAAAACAGATAAAAATATACCTATACACATATACATATACATACATATTTGTTCCCTAGTCTAATATATTAGATAAGGCCAGATCATATCTGAAATAAGTGAAAATATCTTCTGGAATCTCTGCAGTTTAAAAAAAAACAAAATTTCTGCTTTAAGAAAAGAAAAATACTTATGTTGTACAAATTATGCACAAACACAGGAGAAAAACTCTGCCATAACTGCACAATATTTGTTCATTATGCTGTTCTGCATCCCACGATACATCAGATATTGGCATCAGCATGTCAGAAATATATTGGAATGTAAATGATATATTTATGAAAGTATCCAATTATTAAAATAGGAGTATGAAATCTGTAATGACTACAAAATAAAAATAAATATTTTTATGGCACATATTGAGAACATTATGGCTTTCCTGTTACTATACCCAAGAAGCAAACAAGCATAAGAAGTACAATAAAAAAGAGGAACGTTGGCTTCTACCTTCACATAACTAAACCAGATTTCTTTAAGGATGAGGTATTTTTCTTAGCAGTCAGGTATATAATTATATCTGCATTCTGCATAAACATATCACTTTAAATAATATGACAAGTCCTCCCCTACAAAGGGAAAAAAATTACTAGGTATGCACACTGCAATGTTAGCTGTGACTCACCTTCGCTGCTTCATTAGTAAAATTGCCAACTATGTGTTTTTCCAAAATACAAACTTTGCATTTGCCAGGGCAGCAATCTGATTAAGCAAAAATCCAACTTCTAATGAATTGACACTATGTCTGGAATGTTTAACCCAGATAATGTTGATGTGACTATATTTTGGCACCTGAAATATTTTAAGAGATTTGTAGTCATGCTAGTTACTAATTTTGCAGGCAACATACATTTATACAAAACATACAAAATAGTTTTGTGCTACTTTAAAGACTAATATATACCACAAAAATTCTATCTTTTTATGCAAATAACACGATTATTTCTCTGGAAATCTACATAGTGTATCAGGATATTTAGTCCATTGGAGCTTCTTCTCCTACCTAATACTTGCCATAATTTTATTGGTATTCTGGTCTTGATCCCACTAGAACTGGCAATGTAAAGTACACAACCCAATATTTATATACAAAAGCATAATATTGGAACATTGATGTTTCATGGGCATTCTATGAAAGCACAATATTGCAATTTTGATGTTTTATAGGCATTGTCTAAGTTAAAATTTATTTCCCCTATTCTTTTATTAGGTGGGCCACCTAACTTGGTTATAAAAACAATCTCCCTATCAGAGGTGGGTTCCTGCCACTTCGGACCGGTTCTATAGAATCGGTAGTGGGGATTTCCTCCTGCTCTCCAAACCAGCAGCAATGGCTGTCTGGCTATGTTCCTGAACTGGCTCTCTCTCAGCGGCGGCATAGATGTCAGCCATCTTGTTTTTTGCTTCTGCCACACACACAGAAGCTGAGTTTTCAGCACTGCACATGTGCGCCCCCACACAGTGTGGGACGAAGTGAACCAGCAGTGAGTTAAGCTGCTGGTTAAACCCTTGCTTTCTACTATATTATGTAACAGAATAAGGCTATATTCTCCATCGCAAACAGAGCTTTCCAAAGGATTAGTGTGATGTGCAAATCCCTCTTCAAGGTATCCCATTTTACTCCTATTTATACAAGCAAAAGGCCCCACAGGCATATTATTCTTGTCTTCAATCGGCCATGAAACAGGGAATAATGCTATTTTAAATTCACTGTTCCCTCATTGAACCTTTCGAGTCCTCAGAGAGGGGCAGCATTCATTCATTCATTCGATTTTTATACCGCCCTTCTTCTTAGACTCAGGGTGGCTTACAACATGTTAGCAATAGCACTTTTAAATAGAGCCAGCATATTGCCCCCACAATCTGGGTCCTCATTTTACCCACCTCGGAATGATGGAAGGGTATTATTATTATTATTATTATTATTATTATTATTATTATTATTATTATTATGTTCTCCTAGACATCCCTATGATGACAATGGTTAAATAAATAATGGCTTAACACTCCACACCTCATTTCAGATATAAAACCTACCACTTATTCTGTTTGAAAGAAAACAAAATTGGCCACGTTTTTCTCAATTTTGCATTAAAATTATGTGTGGTAGGAAGAAGGTGTCTCCTTCAATTCAACCAACTACTTGTAATATACTTTACTTTTACTGGCTGTTCTAAAGAAGGATTGAACATGTGAAAGTTCTCCATCACTAAAACCAGCACCAGAAACACGTATAAACGAATTACAATCTGTAATTGTAGTCTTCTTAGTTAGACTCCCTACCTGTCGATACACATCTGAAGGTAAAAAGAGGAAAGGAGACCCAAGAGGGCCACTACCAAGTATGAAATCCTATTAAAACTCTAACAATACCAACAACTAACAGACCCTGACAGAATAAGCTCATAAACTGGAACAGGGGTAGGAGCTGGGAAAGAATTAGCTGCACTGCAGGCAATGGGATTTTGCAGACTACAAACTTGTCAGGAACTCCCATTTTACAATCTGATGCAACTTATACTTTTTCTTTTAAAAAATGTAAAATTAGTTTGGATTTGGGTGTTTAATATCTCTAACAATGATAACTAGAGAAATTAAGAGAGAGTTAAAGATTACAACATTATTTTTAGCTTGAAGATTTTAATCTCATAAGGCTACAATTAACAAGCCATGTGTAGATTGCAGTGCACTGTAATTTTTAATTTATAAACATTATGCAGAGATGGCATTTTTATATAACTACTTCCTAAATCATCCTGCTAGGGGCCTTCAGATGAGTGGAATTGTATATTGATAAGAAAAAATGTTCCTACCTAATTTTGATGCATTTCATCCAAAAATGTTAGAATCTACAAAGCAACAAGTACAGCAAACAGTCTTATGCCTAATCCCATTACAAGGTCCAAAAGAATACCTGCTTTGAGTTGGGGAGGAGAAATCATGCCCAAAGAGCTACAAAGGATAAAATAAAGGCTCTTTGGGCATGATTTCTCCTCCCCAACTCAAAGCAGGTATTCAAAGCAGCCATGGCTTTCAGTTTCATTCAAATGAAATTAAGTTATCAAATTCAGAATAAGTCACAATCTCGTTTAGTGATTTTGAATCTTTGGTAATTGCAGCCCAATAACCATAACTTCCATATGTGATGAAACAGATTTCTACAGTTTGCACATGCTTGTAAGATCTAAACATTTTTAAAAAGCTGTATTTCCGGAAAAAGTTAAGTGTATTTTCTGAAATTCACTAAGGTGACTTACCATTTATAAAATATATCAAATATGAAAAACACAATATTGTGCAATTGTCATGCTGGACTCTTTTTCCCCCCTAACTGTGCATACTAGATATAGCATCAAACAATTGTAAAATAGGAGGCATGTATCATCCTGACAGATCTGATGCATGGTATCCAAAAGACATTAACATGCTGATAAGTTACTTGCTGCCCTGCTGTGAGAACTGGTTGCTGCATTTAATTCTTTGGGTGAAGGCAAACTAAATTAAAACTGTGGTGACCTATATTGTTCTTTAGCTAATGACCCAGTTAACCTCTGGTTAATTTTTTGTCTTCTGGTGTCCTGGGAACAGGGAGATGTTTATTTCGGTGGTGACAAACCTTTAGAAAAGAACCACTGCCTTTTTTTATTATTCTGAAGCTCTATGTTTTAATAGAAATTAGCTAATGAACCATGGGGGCTCTGAAGAAGTTGTTGAATGCCAATGAGAAGCTTTCTGTCCGTTCTCCTCCATCCTAATTTACATGACTTAAGCTTCTTCCTTTAATTTTTTTTTAATTGTCCTTTTCCCCCCCTTGGCTATTGATTTATCTCCTGGGGAGGAAGGAAACCATTTGTTTAGTGGAGGGTATTTCTTTTTGCAGCTTTTCTTTTACTTTCCTTGTTTTGTAATACAAATTAATACCAAAGACACATAGATGTTGGCAGGCAAGGTGCAGGCATAATGTTGCTTTTCCTTCCCAACATAGCTGTTATGAAAACAAATTGGAATCTAATTGTAAAATAATAATGTTGCCCTTGGTAGAATGAAGGTCTGGCTAACCAAAAGAAATGTAAACCTCCAGCGGGAATAGGAAATTGCTTCCAGTGAGGCGATACATGTTGCTAGAGTCTCCTTCAGGAAAGGGAGGTACATCTGATAACAGGCAAAGCAAAGGACAGGAGAAGGGTAGTCTTGTGAGATAAACAACTTTTTGCTTTTCATAATCCTGGTTTTGGGGGGTTTCCAGAGTTCGGTGCACTGAAAACTGTACACTCTGAGAAGTATATCAATAGAATCTCAATTTCCTCCTTTCTCCCCTCTTACTATATTTATTTAATGTGTGGCTGTCTATGGCTTTGGAGAGCTAACAGTTAAAATAAAAATATACTAAGCAACCATCTAAAATAATATAAAACAACACAGCAGCAAAGAACACTCATTTAATATAACCATGACCAAAAAAATAGGATCACCTACATTTCCTACAGTTTTCTCCACTGTTTCTCCAACACTTTCTCACATCCTTTCTCTAAGCATCCCTGTCACAGATGCTCACTTTTCCCCCACTCATTCCCATTAATTCTTTACCTCTGCTCTCTCTTCCAACTTCTGTCTCTATTTCATCTGTGGCCTTACCTGCATCAAGCTTACATTCTTTCCATTCCCACCATCCTCTTTCTTTTTTCATTATTTTTCTCTCCCTAGCATTTCTTCCCTGCTGATTCTTTTGCATACTGTGGTGGTGCTAACTATGTTTTTAAATCTTATAGATAGTTTCAGAGTGAATCAGGCCAATTATTTTATTCTTCCACAGTGTATATTAATTGATCTAGAAGTCATGTAGAGAAATTACATCAACTTCGATGGATACTCATTCTTTAGTAAATAAAAATTGTTGGGAAGAACATTATATAGTTAACTTAGTATTTCACAGATTATCTGTATACGGTCATAATATTTCTATTTCTCTATTTCAAGTGTCTCATATAGAAGAAGTTGAAGCTACAGGAACCTTTGGGGCCTCATGCATCCCTGCAGCCAGTTAGGTCCCACAGAGTCGGCCTTCTCCAGGTCCCGATGGCCAGAAAATGTCATCTGGCAGGGACTAGGGGAAGAGCCTTCTCTGTGGTGGCCCTGGCATTCTGGAATGAACTCCCTCCAGAGATACATACCACCCCCTCCCTTCCGGTCTTTCATAAAGCCCTGAAGGCCTACCTCTGCTGGAGAACATGATGGCTGTGAGCAATGATATTGTCTCCGACCAATGTTGTGAATGAATTGGATGAATTTGGATGACTGTACATGGGATTTTTAGAATTTCTGCTAACTTTGTATATTTATTTTTTTAAAAAAAATTAATTAGCTTTCTTCACATATATTGTTTGTATTTACAATGTTGTATGCCACCCTGAATCACTTCGAGAAGGGCAGCATAGAAATCTAATTAATAAATAATAAATAAAACAAATAAAATGATCATGCAATGTTGGAATGCAACAATATGCAAACACAAGCAGTAAAACAAAGTCGAACTAGAGTCTTGGATTTTAAGAGAGCTAATTTCAATAAACATATCCATACATATATACAGTACATACATATATGTTTTTCTGTTGAGTCACCTGGTATACCCAAATATGGGAGGGTGCATACTGCTTCCTTCCATTCTATGGAAAGAAGCAGTATGCTCCAGTCCATTCTATGGAAAGAAGCAGTATGCTCCACTCCATTCTATGGAAAGAAGCAGTATGCTCCACTCCATTCTATGGAAAGAAGCAGTATGCTCCACTCCATTCTATGGAAAGAAGCAGTATGCTCCATTCCATTCTATGGAAAGAAGCAGTATGCTCCATTCCATTCTATATTTTTGTTGATGTAGACATTATATCAATAAAACAATGCAGCAATTAAAATACTTTAAATGGTTCTAATGCTAAAAATATAAACTGATTCAAATGAATTTTTCAAGAGTTTTCTACAGTGTTACTGAAAACACGCTTCAGAATTACTGAGTTCAAAGGGAGTCTTGATGCAATGATTATTCATGATCGATTTCAGTCTCTTTCTGCCTCCCCCCCCTCATATTTCAGGATGTCTGTTTAGTGTCATTTTAACTGCATTTTCAATTTATCTAATAAATTGTGTTTATGGATCATTTACAAAAAGTGCCTTTTAAAAGTTGAATTGCTCCGTTGGGTATGGAAGATGCTGTAAAGATCAACCAATCAATCCCATGTATAATAAACCTTTGCTAGAAACATACAGAATTTGTTTCTTCTAAATTTAGTACTCTACATGCATTTGACCAAAACCTATATGATTGGTGGATCCTTTGTACATCTCATTAGCCAATCTCATATCAATATTTTCAAAAAACTGAAATGTTTATAATGTTGTTTTAGATTAGTTAAATTTAATTAGAAAATATTATGAACATGAGATCAATAAATTTCTAAAGGATTGATAATTTCCAAACACAACTTTACTGAAAGCAGCTACCTGTCTTATCTGATCCAGCAGGAAGGATTTGCTCCAGGTATCGCCAGCTAGGGAGTTCATCTGGTAGACCGAAGATGAGCCTTTTCTGCTGTGGCACGCACCCTTTGGAACATGATTCCCCCTGAAATAGATGGTCTCTGTCTTTGCTGACTTTTTATAAGGTTGAAAACCTGGCTTGGTGCTTGAGACTGGGGCTCTGACAATACGTTAGAGCCCATCTTCTGGCTGCATAGATAGTAGGTTAAATCAAGCCTGGTTACTATAATATGTGTTTTTACTACAATATGTGTTTTTATTTTTGTTGTATGTTATATACCTTGCATTTTTATTTATTTTAGTGTAAGTTGCCTAGCATCATGTAAAAAAATAATAGAAGAGTAGTTATATACAATCACTCAATCAATCAATCAATCAATCAATCAATCAATCACTCAATCAATCACTCAATAAACAAACAAATAAACAAATAAATTTCCTTCACTGAACATTCTTTGAGCAACTGTGGGGTTTTCCCATTGTTTTTAAATTATAATTTCAGCTGAGGAAAATTATTTTGTAGTTATTGTTTTATTTGTAGCAATAAACAATTATTATGTATCAAAGATTCCAATGAAATAGAATACGTTAGTTACCAAAATAAAATGTGTTCTAGAATACAAAATAATTGTTTATTGTTATAGCAAAAGGGCAGAAATATAAGATGTAACCCAGAATTGCAAATAATAACAAGGTCATACAAAATTACAGTGGTTAGTATATAAAGTACAGTACATATAAATATATAAAGTAGTTAATATATAAAGTATACAAAGTATAAAGTATATATAAAGTAGATTATAACTGTGGCAATAATTGATACCTCATTTTCACTGCTGCTGCAGGTTATTTTGCTATCTGAATTAAGGAAGGTTTAATACCTCCAAAATAAATATCATATAGAAATTATCTGTTTGTCCAGGCTATGCTGAAGGAGAAGTAGAATACTATACTGTATATACTGCTCAAAAAAATAAAGGGAACACTCAAATAACACATCCTAGATCTGAATGAATGAAATATTCTCATTGAATAATTTGTTCTGTACAAAGCTGAATGTGCACAACAGCGTGTGAAATTGTCAATCAGTGTTGCTGCCTAAGTAGATTTCACAGAAGTTTGATTTACTTGGAGTTATATTGTGTTGTTAAAATGTTCCCTTTATTTTTTTTGAGCAGTGTATATCTTTCAGGCACTTCTGCAAAAGTCAAAGCATGTGCTGGGCTTTTTCAACATCTCCTGTTCAAGGAAAGACACATTTCTCCAATAGGTTCTTAAGAATATCTTCCCTGTAGTATAATAATGTTTAAGGGAGTATATTATATTTAACACAGAAGAAAGCTTTCCTTAGTTTCGAAATGTCAGTAGAGAGAGCCAATTAGCCAATTGTCGGGTACCTTTTGTCAACCAGGTCCTAGCTATTTATCTCCATCTGAATGTCAATATAATTTAGTCTCTACAGGAGCGCAACTTTGGCACTCTCATACCCCAAGGGTCCAATGTATTCTGCTGGTAAGCACATTGTCTTCAATTATTATTCAACAAGATTATTTCGTCTTAGTGATAAGTGTCAGCCATTATAACTGGAAAGAGGCCCAGTAATGGAGGTTTAACCAATAAATTAGTATTAATTGCCATAGTCCAATCCCAATTGTTGGCATCCCCATTCCAACTAAGGAGGGCAATGGCTTTAAAAATAGCCATTTTCTATTGATTAGGGCAGTGATGGTGAACCTAAGGCATGGGTGCCACAGGTGGCACGCAGTGCCATATCTGCTGGCACACAAGCCATTGCCCTAGCTCAGCTCAAACATGCATGTGTGTGCCAGCTAGCTGATTTTTGGCTCACACAGAGGTTCTGGGAGGGTGTTTTTGGCTTCCAGAGAACTTCCTGGGGATGGGGAGGGTAAAAACTCCAGGGAAGCCTTTGAAGCCTGGGGAGAGCGAAACATGAGCCTACTGGACCCACTAGAAGTTGGGAAACAAACCGTTTCCAGCCTCAAGAGGTCCTCTGGGGGTGAAGGAAGCTGTTTTTGCCCTCCACAAGCATTGAATTATGTGGGTGGGCACTCACGCATGTGTGATAGTGGGCACACACACTCTTTCAGCACCCAAGGGGGAAAAAGTTTGCCATCACTGGACTAGGGGAAGAGGTACTAGAGGGAATCTCAGAGGGAAATGAGATGTTTTCTTGGTCCCAAAGAATATGTGAATTTTGATCTGAAGCCAATTTACCTACTGTACTATGAGGATTCATAAAATAAAAGTTAAGATGCCAGTTTCTTGATGCTGAAACAAGGTGAAATAAAGAAGGGCTGTACATTAAAAAAATTGTACTCAATAGAATCATCTTTTTTTGTTGTTGTTCAAAAAAAATGATGATTCTATTGAGTACAATAGAGAATTAATTTTTAGAAAGTGGAATAGGAGTGATATAGGTAAATTAATAGGCCCAAAGAAAGGGACTATGGAAATTTGGAAAAAATGGCAGGGGAAAATAGGATTATATAAATCTAAACTGTCATCGCTTTATGTAATAAATAGAGAAAACGAAATTAACTTAAACAGGGTTATAGGAGAGTTGAAGGGAAGAGGGATAACTAAGATAGAACAGTTATACGAGAAGGATGGCAGGCCAAGTAGAAATCGTATAGAATGGTGGTTAGGTAAGGGAAGGTGGCTACAAATAAATGCAATATGTAAATATCTAAATGAAAGGGAGAATAAAGAAGTATTATGGAGGGAGGAGACAGGGTTAGAGAAAATAATAAGAGAAAAAAGTGAGGGGATAAAGGCGCAAGCAACTAATATATACAAATTGCTAGTGCAGTCAGACAGGGATACGATCGATGGATTGACTAAATGGTGGCAAAATGAGATATTAGTAGAGGTACAAGAAATGGAAAATATAGTAGAAGATATAAGGAAAATTAAAAATACAAGAATCAGGGAAATGAGAAGGAAAATATTACATAAGCGGTATTTCACTCCCGTTCAATTCGCACATTTTCAGCAGAATGTCAGGGGGAATTGTTGGCATGGTTATCAAGACAAAGGAGTGTTTATGCATATGTTTTGGGAATGCCCGATAGTGCAGGAATTTTGGCAAAAAGTGAAAGAGGATATCAATACAATGTTAAATATACAATGGACAATCACTAAGGAAATGGCAGTACTAGTAAAAAGTAATGCGATGGGAGAATTTAGAGAAATAAAAAAAGCAGCAATAGAAAGCGCTCAGGCAGTAATAGTTCTGGGTTGGAAGGATGCGACAAAATGGACAATGCAAAATTGGTATAGGTACATGGTGGACCATATTCAATTTGAAATTATGGAAAAAAGGATAAATTTGGATAATGAAACTGAGTTGGGACAGCTGATGGGACGGTGGGACAAGGTAAGACGATATATGACGAGCAGAATCCGAGACAAAGCTACAAGAAATAAATTGGAATCACTCTATAATATGTAAACAGATATATTGCTCTTGGGTTAAGTGGACTATACAAGAAATACCCCCAATTTGGTGGTGGGGAATGTGTGTATGTCGGGGTGGTGGGCACAATTCACTACACACTGTTTTATGTTGTGTGATGTTAAATTGTTAAAAATCAATTAAAAATATTTTTAAAAAAATAGAATCATCATTTGTGAATCTATTTCTGAATTGGTAAGGCTTTTTTATATATAATGGGAAAAACAGTCTATAAATGTAATACATTGTAGGAAAGTTGGGAAAGAAATGAGAAAATAGACATAACCAAGAGATAAAGGTTAAATAAGTTGGCAGTTTATATGACAAATGGCAACTTAGCCGAGGTGGCAAGAAACCTGTGAAGCAGTGTTTTAAATCTTTCAAAAAGTTAATTAACTTAATGAACTTACTGCAAATTGGGGTGGGAAATTTATTTTTACAGTTTCTAAGACATTGTACTTAGGCTAGATTAAGCGCAGTTTACTAAAAATTAGCATAGTTTGTGCTTGGTAATAACATTGTCTCCAGAATCCGTCAGCTCTTAAAGCATACAAATCTAATAAATAATAATAATAATAATAATAATAATAATAATAATAATAATAATAATAATATATTTTACAGCCAACCCTAACTTCTGAATGCTTCCCTTTCAGAGCTCTGGGACTGAATCTTTTCCTGAGAAGTCAGGCTTGCAAAATACTTCCCAATATACATATACAGCACCACAGTTGATTCAGAGCGAGGACATTTAGCAGGACATCCATACACAAAATGGCCTAAAGTCTTGCAGTACAACAGTACAAATGAATACCTTTTGAGCAATGGCATTTTTTGTTTTTGCAGTTATCTATGGGACATCGTTGAAGGGGCAAAGCGATTAAGAAGCTGGGCTTGTTAACCAGAAGACTGGCAGTTCAAGACCCAAGTACAGTGGTACCTCTACCTACAAACACCTACACTTATGAACTTTTCTAGATGAGATCCGGGTGTTCAAGATTTTTTTGCTTCTTCTCAATTTTCCACTTACAAACCCAAGCCTCCGAAACTGTAACCAGAAAAGGCAGGAAGAAGCCTCTGTGGGGCCTCTCTAGGAGTCTCTTGGGAGGAAACATGGCCAGAAAAAGCAGGGAGAAGCCTTTGTGGGGCCTCTCTAGGAATCTCCTGGGAGGAAACAGGGCCAGAAAAAGCAGGGAGAAGCCTCCGTGGGGCCTCTCTAGGAGTCTCCTGGGAGGA
Source organism: Erythrolamprus reginae (assembly GCF_031021105.1). NCBI lineage: Eukaryota > Metazoa > Chordata > Lepidosauria > Squamata > Dipsadidae > Erythrolamprus > Erythrolamprus reginae. Next base: position 28,343,088 of record NC_091952.1, on the reverse strand, counting down.
AACAGGGCAAGAAAAAGTAGGGAGAAGCCTAGTCACTGAATGAATTAAGTTCGTAAGTAGAGGTACCACTGTACCATGTTACAGGGTGAACTCCCTAGATTCTTACTAATCTAGCAGTTCAAAAGCAGGCAAATGCCAGTAAATAAATAGGTACCATTTCAGTGGGAAGGAAACAACATTCTGTGCCCCTTGGCATATAGTCACACCAGTCACATGACCACAGAACTGTCATCAGACAATATTGGCTCTTTCAGCTAGGAAACACCTTGCTCCCTAGAGTCGGACACAACTGGGCAGGGGATGTCTTTACCTTTTTTGTGGGATATTGTTGGCACCTATCTTCTTCTGAAGATTCTGCAGAGCAGACAGAGGAAAAATGATACAAATTAATCGTGTCTTTCCATAGTATTCCTAAGCTATTTAGAGTCTTCCATTATCTGATTAGATGGATTGTCAAAAGCAATTTTCAGCTCGGCCATAAACTTAATATTTAGAGAGCCTGTATGGTAGTCTCCCCAGCTCCAGTCAAGAGTTTAGATCTAAACCCTACTTTGTGGGACAATGGTTCCCAATCTTTCTGGCTCCAGGGACTGGTTTCGGAAGGAAATTTGTCTTGCACAGACTGGTCCCATGCATGTGCAGATGAAGCTTCACTCAATCGGCAACTGCTTGCAAAGCCTGGTTTAGGGGTGAAATGCTACCGGTATGGTACGGTTCAGATGTAGTGGTAGCTGCCACTGGTTCGGAGAACCGGTAGTGGCAGCAGCACATGGCTCCACTCACCTATCCAGATGCTGCCATTTTATTTCTGAACCCTCTGCAAAGCAGTCTGTGCACGCACAGAGGGTGAAAAAGCGTGTTCACAAGCCATGCATGTTAGGAAAGGTAAGTAGATTTCACCACTGGGCTGGTTTCTAACAGTCTGCGGCTTGGGGTTTCCTGCAATGGAAAATTCTACATATGATGGTGCTGGCTGAGGCTAAATGACTGAGATCTTATATCTACCCAGAGAGTAAAATCCAGGGATCAAAGCACTATAGTCACAAAACCTGCTAGATTTGCTCTATGTCTTATATTAGCTGGTTCCCAGTTGAAGTCAAGAGATCAGTCTGGGCAATGACCTGCTTCTAAAACTGAATTATTTAAACACAATATTCCTGACCATTTCAGAAGCCACTAGTGTAGCAAGGTTCTCATCTAGAAGCAGTGAAATAGAACTTGCCTTCCATACAATAGAATAAAGAAGTCATTATGAAAAAGTTCCAGTGACTGCTATGTATGACAGCCAATTTGGCTGAGTATCAGGCTAGAAACCAGTAAGTCCCAGTCCTGCCTTAGGCCTAAAAGCCAGTTGGATGATTTTGGGCTGGCCCAACTCACTTCATGGGGTTTTTTATTGTGAGAAAATATGAGAATGGAATACAGTATTAAGTATGTTTGCTGCCTATTTTCATTATAAAGATAAAAAGGTAACCATAATAAATAAAAAAAGCAAGCAAGCAAGCTTTACAGTACAATCACTATTCAATTTTTTGAGCTTCTTTCTTCTACCCAATTTACAAGAATGGATAAATTATATTTTGTGCAGAAGATGTATAAATATTTTTATTTGCATACTTATTTTATTTTATTTATTTATATTCTGCCTATATGTTGAGAAATGACACCAGCTGGCAAACATACTCAATGTTTGCCTGATCTAGTATCAGCTTGCTTACTCTTTTTACCACATAAAAACATATTTTCCAAATCATTATCTGTAGGCATTTCAACTGTTATAAATATTATTTAAGGACAAAAATCTCCCCAAGGTATTATGCATATAGTGAAAGGAACAGGACATTAATAAAACCACCCACTCCAAAAGACCTTTCTCAAACTCTAATCTCTACCTTCCAGCTGGAATCCTAAATAAATGGGTCTTTAGGGTTTATTAAAAGCTGACACATTAAAGTATAGAGGTTGTTATTTGTATCCTTAGTGTCAAACTCCATCTGTTTGATATGTTCACAAGCTGCATATTCTGCTGAATGTCTGGTGCCAATTAAATCAATCTACGTAATATTATGTTTGTGATATGACTTAAATACAACTCCGCCTACAAACTGCTCCCTTATTTCTAAAATGGTAAAATAAAGGTTAGTACAAGGTGTGTGTATGTGTGTATCTAAAATCTACTAATCTTAAATCCCTTCTATCTATGCAAGAGGATGGAATATGGCATCAGCTGCTTACTTACAATCAATTTTTGACAGGTAAAATGTCAGCTATGATGTCTGTACTATCTGTTTTGCAACTTGATTGCTTATACACTTCTACTCCTAGTTTTTGCTAGCATTGAAAGGAAAATCAACTATGGAAACATTTTTTTAAAAAAATGCTACAAAAGGTAAAAGCATTGTAAAAAGATTATGGCACAAGTCAAAACCAAACGCTAATGTTTCAGATGAATTTAGAGTGATATTTTGAACCAATTTCATATTTTTATTAATATACAAATTGAAATTCACCAATCTTAAAAATAAACATTTCTATCAATTTTGCACTGCATGCTTCATACAATTATTATAAACCAAAATCTTCTTACAGAAAGTAATGCATGCAAATGCATGGCACTGAGGAAAATTTGTTTAATAAAACTTGTACATGAAGCAAACTTGTAGTAAAGATGGTCAAGTATAAGAAATGTGGCAGAAAAATATATACAAAATTTAATAGCATTTTAAAATGATACTGAGTATTTTATTGAATTGACACAAACTAGGATTCACAGTTTTGCAGCAATGAAAAAGACAAAATTATCCACCTTCAGCATATATATTCAACTGCAAAATCATCCTCAATATCAAAGCTTTTCACCTAGAAGCCCAATTCTGAAACAGAAGTAATTCTGGGGGAAGTGTGATTTCCTCCAATTATATTAATTACGATAGGATGCAAAAATGGAAAAGAGAATCTATAATAGTTATTTGGTAGGAATGAGTAACACATATATATTACAGATAGTTGGATACTGTCTTGTTTGAAATTATGATACAAAAAAGCCAGCTTTGTAACCAATCCACATTGAAACATTCTGCAGTCATGTAGCACCATTGCTGTGCTTCATAACTGGCTTCCAAAAAGCAAAATTATTGGAAAATACAAAAGTAAAATGACATATTAATTTAGCAATGCTTAGCAGTTGCTTATTAACCCATTGACTTAGCAATGCTGTGATTTAGTTAATAACTGAAGGGGAAATAATGACATAAGTCCCTCGCAGCCATGTTATTTTCCATTTAGCAACTGCAGAACTTGCAACTATGTTGTTGGTTACACCTGTGGCAACTAGGTGAGGACTATCTTATATAGCAATTACAATTTGTAGATCAAGAGTGCTTTCCTCCTCTTATTCTAGGAAATTGATTTCCAAATCAGGAAACAGAAAAGAGGATTCAGAGATTTTCAAAGAATTTTTTTAGTGCAAATACAGATTAAAAACACTCTCCCAATTACTATTTTCGAGTAACACCGCAAAATCCAAGCTGACAATATCTTCTAAAGAGAAGCTAACGTTGCAACCGATTAGCATGGGACTAAGACTTTCAACTTTTCACTGTTTTCAGTGACCTGATTCTGAATCAGACTCAGAAAAAACAATATATCATCATTATGCAAGTTGCTTAAAATATTAGATGTAATTCTGGAAACACAGAACAAGGCATTTCATCCATCTGGACATGTTAATAATCACCAGAAAGATATAAATAGATAGGATGCTTTACTCAGAACTCTGGCATTGCAAATAAAACCATATTTAGTGCTAAAAGGACAAATTGGATCTTTTAAAGATGGTTTCCAAGAGAAGGTATGAGTACAAATTCCAATCAGCAAAATATACATAGGGTTAAATCTATCTGATCTGGCAGACCCAAAATAGTTCTGAATGACTCCAATTATAGACAAAAGTACTAACTTTCAGAGGCTCCACCTACATAGAAAATATTTGACCTTTAAACAGGTGTTATAATTTCTAACACTGATCATTTATCTATGAAAAAAAGGTTTATATAGAGCTACATTTTTATCTTTAGTTTTGCAGTTGGTGTGAGTTACATAGTTTTCTACCACACTGCAGACTTTTATCATTAAATTTATGAAGCTGCCGAATCCATATTCTCCATGGAGTATATGGCAAGGTTGCATCATTATCTCTAACTTGGCAACTGAATTCCTTCCACAGTGTACCACTAATGGAATAAAAATTTCCATTTTCATGAAAGAAGAGTGAAAATCCTTGTGAATTACAAATGACATTGCTGAGAAATCAGGGCACTACATTATATTCTAAACAATGTTCAGCTGCCATCAACTGGTTGTGTCTAAATTTCAATTATGTGTAGCTTCTCACATAATGGAAAGTTGACAAATCAAACCCTATTCTATCCAATCCAATCCAAATCTTCTTCATTCAAAGAGATCTGATACTTAGCCTCAGATCTGGAGAGGCCCTCAAGTACTGGGGGATGATGATGGGTCTTCAGATTAATTAAACATTCAAAATCCTTGTCCACACTGTGCAGATACAGTGGAACCTCGACATACGAGCAGCTCTACTTACGAGCTACTCGAGATAAGAGCTGGGAGGAGAGCAACATTTTTGTTCGCCTCCCGAGCTCACATTCGGGATACGAGCGCCAAGGAGCTGTCTCCTGAAGCCGAACGCTAACTTCCGCGTTCGGCTTCAGGAGACAGCTGCGAAGCGGCACGCGATGTTTTAAAACACGCGCGCCGCTTCGCAGCTGTCTCCTGAAGCCGAACGCTAACTTCCGCGTTGGGCTTCAGGAGACAGCTGCGAAGCGGCACGCGTGTTTTAAAACGTCGCAGCCGGCCTGGGGGGCTCGGGGGCAAGCCCCCGAGCCCCCCAGGCCGGCTGCAACGTTTTAAAACACCCGCGCCGCTTCGCAGCTGTCTCCTGAAGCCGAACGCTAACTTCCGCGTTCGGCGGCAGCGGTTTTTTTTTGTTGTTGCACGGATTAATTGACTTTACATTGTTTCCTATGGGAAACAATGTTTCGTCATACGAGCGTTCCGACTTACGAGCCTCCTTCCGGAACCAATTAGTCTCGTAAGTCGGAGTTCTACTGTATTGGAAAGATTGATATGTCATTTTTACAGTAAAAATATTTACTGACCCCTTGCATCCTGGACATAAACTGTTTCAACTCCTACCCTCAAAACGTCACTACAGAGCACTGCACACCAAGGCAATTAGACACAAGAACAGTTTTTTCCAAAATGCCATCACTCTACTAAACAAATAATCCCTCAACACTGTCAAACTTTTTACTAAGTCTGCATTTCTATTTCTACTATTTTTTTCTCATCATTCCTATCACCCATTTTCTCCCACATAGGACTGTATGATTGTAACTTGTTGTTTGTATCTTAAGATTTTTATTAATATTGTTTCTTCATTGCTTATTTGACCCCTATTACAATCATTAAGTGTTGCACCACATGATTCTTGACAAATGTATATTTTCTTTTATGTACACTGAGAGCATATGCACCAAAGACAAATTCCTTGTGTGTCCAATCACACTTGGCCAATAAAGAATTCTATTCTATACTGTTGTTTTCAATATTGTTCCAAGCTCAACAGACTTTAGCCAAATAGCTTAGCAGTCTAATAAACAATCTTATATAGGTAGAACCGACAGCTATATTAAGAAGGTATCTCAATGTCTCTTGATGAGCTACTATTAACATTACTATTAGCCTTGCAACCACAAATGACAAGGAAGAGAGGTGTTCTCAAGCTAGGTGACACAGGAGACATAACGATAAATACCCTTATGTTCTTCTTCTCTGAACAGATGATACAGGAAGTCCCTTATCTGAATGATGCTGGTTTGAAACAGTTTGAAGGGACCCTTTTTGAGAGAATGTGATCACTTATGTAGAATGCTAGGGAATGAATTCATCCCTAACAGTGGTGTTTTTTCTTCTTCTTTTACTCACAATCCCAGCCATCAAATGCATCAACTAAAAATGAGCTTGAGATGAAAATGAATGTGTATCATCCATGGAAACTACACAAAGCTAGAATCCTTCATTTATAAATCAATCCTTTCAGGATTGGCCCTGAAAAAGACCAGTCAAGTAAAATGGGTTTCAGATGTGAGTGCAACAACTTTATGCCGAGTTTCATTTAAAACATGCTCCTTGTAATAATTACTATTATATATTTTTAATTCAGTTTTTTTAAAAAGCTATTATGTTAATACATAATAACTTTTTTTAAAAAATCTGAAGTAAAAATATGTTATACACTGAATTCAACTGCGATATATTTGATGGACTATGTATACAGGTCATACATATCTAAGCAACTGTTATAAATATATATTTCAGACCAGATGTGTCCTTAGCTAAGAAATTTTAAAAATTTCAGAAGTACATAGGTGTCCACCCATGCATATGCATGCAGTTTTTAATGAAAATCCCCAAATTTGGAAAAAGAGGAATAATTCACTTCTTCTGTGTTCTGTTTGGATTTTATACTACGGGAGAGCAATATATCATATGTTATAGACATGTTTCTAGGCAAGAATCCAAAGAAAATCTGAACAGATGCCACAGTTGGCTAGTAATGAATTTAAAGTAGTTAAATTTTATTTGTTTTTCTGATGTTCTGCTTGAACATCAGAATGTAATATAGTAAGTATTATTATTATTATTACCTATTCACAACAATGTGAAGTTACAGCTGTCAGTTTTTTTAGCCTTGATTGGCCTTCATACTCATTGAGTTCTTCCCAAGAACCCATGCTATTGTAATTAATGTATCCACATAGTCTATACACAAATCCAAACTGTGATCTTTTGCAATTGACAGAAGGAAATATTGTCAATGCGTAAATTTTCTAAGTGCTGTCTTTTACATAATCAGCCAACACATACGTCTTCTTCAACAATTTATTTGACTTGAAATAAATAACTACCTCCATTTCTCTATGCCAAGTATAATCGATCAATATTACTATGGGGATACAGTATAATATCACCAGTCTTTTGGGGGGTTTTGAACCAAACTATTCAGTTTAGCTTGTGTTCAATTGATAATTCTAGCAGTTTATTATTATTATTATTATTATTATTATTATTATTAATTTATTAGATTTGTATGCCGTCCCTCTCCGAAGACTCGAGGTGGCTCACAACAGTAATAAAAACAATATAGCAGTGGAACAAATCTAATATTAAAAAACATATAAAACCCTATCATTATTTAAAACACCAAACAGCACATTCATACCAAACATAAATCAAAGTATAAAAAAGTTTATTTATTATAGTACAGGTAAGGTCAAGGTATTAATAGCTTTGTTGATGTTTTCATTGCTCACTTGAATTTTGTCCCTAATTCATTCATAGAGGTCAAAATTTAAGTAATCAAAAGTGTTTTAAACAGTTTCAATGATCAATTCCCATTCATTCACTCTTGGGTATCATTCTATTACCAGGCTGATTAGACGCTGGTTTAAGCTTTTGGCAACAAATCAGCAACCTGGGTCAAAAGTCTGACTTTCATGATTCCATCCTTCTTTTATAGCATGCACAGATTCATGAACATGACTCTTAAGTAAATCTTCTCTTCTCTGGAATGTACTGTTAAGCAGTTGGTATTTAAGTGCATACTCCCTTTTCTGATGGAATGTGGTGTTATTTCTAGATGCCTACTTACTTAAGACATTTTCCTGTTTCTCACTGTCTTAGAATGATTGATGTTCCATTGGTGTAAATTGTTGTCTACCTTCCCATAATCAGAAATGGTATTTCAGGTCATTTATAACAAACTCAAAAATCTTGGTCTTTAATTGATCAATTTTTGGATTCATATTTTTCATTGCATTATACAATGTATCTAATCTTCCTTGTAAATTATTTGAAATATATTTTTATTGATTTTTATAAAATGGTTACATAAAAAACAAACATAAAACAGTGCACAGTGCATGTGCCCATCACCTAACAGACAAGAAAACCCCCCATCACCACCACCACCCATTACAAGGGGATCAAAATTTCACTAGTTGTAAATTATTTGAATTCTCAATAATATGGCATTGTCTTAGTACAAAATAACAAATTGAGTAAAATTCCCCTCCCAAAACTCTTATCACAACAAAAACTTATTTTTATTCATTATCACACATATGCTACCATCCTGTACATGCAACCTGACACAAATATTCAAGGCATTTCTATGTTCATATTGTCATCTACATTCCATCATTTGCTCTCCCATTACTCCCAGGCAGATACATTCAAGCTAACATTCCAACAGTTGAAGTCTATTCACTCAACAAACATACAAGCACATTTCTCTTTAACCTGTTGGTTACTCTTGTAAGCCACCCTGAGTTCCTCGGGATTGGGCGGCATACAAATTTAGATAGATAGATAGATAGATAGATAGATAGATAGATAGATAGATAGATAGATAGATAGATAGATTTGGTCCACATACCTTTTACCAAATATAAATCATTTTCCAAATTTACTTTCTGTCAACTAACTAACAGAATAAAGCATCAAAATCATATTTATTTATTAGATTTATTTGCCATTCACTTTCAAATTGACTAAAGGCTATGATTAGATTGACTATGTATTAGTATACACTATGAGTAGAATTACAGTGACTATCATCTTTGCCAAGTATAGCAATAGCATTCAGTATTAGTAATATAGAAGGTTGCTGGTTTAAAACCTGCCAGAAACATTTTAAATTTCTATTTGTCTTTCAGCATAATATGTTCATGCTACTCTAAGGTACACACGCCAGGACAGACAATATAAAGGTTATTTTCCTTAATTCAATTTATTCTAATTTAAACTATTCAAGATACTGTCTCATTCCATTATACCTCAACTAGTCTTAATATATTTTAAAATATTATGTAATATACATTGTTTTACTAAGTCTACAGTTAATGAACACAAAACCAATAGTGAAATTAAATGTTATTACTTTAACCATAGAATTTAAAACAGCATACTTTTATGAAACTGGTTGATGAAAAAAAGAATAACTTACTTTAAGGAAAAAGCCACACCATTCCTTTGTTATTTCCACAACTGTTATATGATACATAAGGAACTTAAAATAAAAAGGGAAAAAATATTTAACATACAGTAAGACCTCACCTATCATGGGTGTTACATTCCAGACCCGGCCGCGATAGGTGAAATCCACGATGGGGAATTTATCAACTGATAGTACTTGTTTAAGTATTTATATTGTAATTGTTTGGTAAGTTTTCATTGTTTTAAGTGTTTATAAACCCTTCCCACACAGTATTTATTTTCTATACAGTATTTAAATACAGTATTTACAATTTTAAATCTGCCGAACGACTTCCTCAGAAACCCGCGAACCAGCAAAGATCCGCGAATGATTTTTCTCATTAATATTTCTTGAAAACTCGCGATGAAGTGAAGCCACAGTAGGTGAAGCGCGATATAGCGAGGGACTACTGTATCTCTCTCTCTCTCTCTCTCTGTGTAACATATTATTGCTGATAATGAAAGGGAAGGTATATATATCTTTACATTCTAATGATACTGATACTTTTATTATTTAACACTAATTTATATTATTACTTACTTAATTCTGGTATTATTTTTTGCATTTTTGAGACTGGTTTGCTGTGGTAGCAGTTAACTAAATTTATCTGATTTTGGAAAGCAAAGCAGGGTTGGTTTTGGTTAATATTTGGATGAAAGATCATCACAGAATTATGGGATAGTCAGGTAGCCTGGAAAATCTGAAAAACATTCTAGAATAAATCAGTTGCCAACTATTTCCATTTTGTTAGCAAGTAATCAATTTGGATGTTTCACCAGAAGTTGGACTCATCTCAAAGGGAACTTGACTTTACTCTTTTCTCTGCTTTTGCTGATACTGGTTTAAGAGATATATTCTTTAAAACAAATATCCAAATATGACAGAAAATAAGAAATCATCAGGAATACGAAGAATGCTAGGCTGCAATAAGCTTTCTTTCTTTCTTTCTTTCTTTCTTTCTTTCATTCATTCATTCATTCATTCATTCATTCATTCATTCATTCAATTTTTATGCCACCCTTCTCTTTAGACTCAGGGCTTACAACATGTTAGTAATAGCACTTTTTAACAGAGCCAGCTTATTACCCACACAATCTGGGTCCTCATTTTACCCACCTCGGAAGGATGGAAGGCTGAATCAACCTTGAGTCGGTGATGAGATTTGAACTGGTGACCTACAGATTTACAGTCAACTTCAGCGGCCTGCAGTACAGCACTCTACCTGCTGCGCCACCCCAGCTCTTTTTTACCTAACATACTTAAGGGATACAGTCTTAGAATCTTTTCAGATATTGTGTAAGTGAAATGCCTCAATTCAATCAATTTACATTCACAAATAATGAAACAAAACTCCAACCTCCAATATCATATTTATTTGCAAGAATGTCTCTGGATCACAAAAAGCCCCCATAGGCATTCTACAAAATATAAGGGCAATGGGTTATTTGAATCCTCTCCTTTTTTGTTGCTTGGAAAAAAGAAAAAGATGAAACAGAAGACGTGATAAGGGATACAAGACAATTTGATCCATTTGTTGCTTACATTTTGGGATTATCATTCACTTTGGTAACTATACTAAAAACTCATAATTCTCCCCTAAGATGTCTATAGCACACTATCTGGATAGGAATATATCCCTCAGGGAAAAAGAAGACTGTACATGTGCAGAATTCTCTTTTAAACAGTGGAACTATTGGAGAAACTAGATGAAGCAGACAAAGGGATGAGGCAAGTTGCTCATGATAGTTTTGAAGAACTACAATACTTGTCAAAGTGAAGACAAATAATTTAACTCAAATTGGATTGCTGGTCTCTTTGAAGATATATCTGCATAGTTTTCTTGGCAATGATATGAAAGTTATTTGTCATTATATTATGCCAAAATTGTTTTTAAGTTCATAGTCTAGCCTATAAGCCTTGAAATTTCCCACCAAGTATTAACCAAGATCAACTTACTTTCTGAGTCCAGACAAGTTTAGTCAAAGCGCAATCCAACATGTTTGTACAGTATAAATAGAAGAGGGTGTTCAGTTCCTCCTTATAATTGTAAAATAGTTTAAAATTAATTAGATTTGAGGATGATGAATCAAAGTAGCCTATTTATACCTTCAACATTTAAAATATTTTTCGTAACAAAAATCTGAAAAGTCTATAGAGTTTCTCAGTCATCCAAGTCATGGTTGTCCCAAAGTGCTTTTTTTAAAAAAGCAACTGGATTTCTTGTTTTTGCTTGAAGAGTGCTAACCACCAGATGACTGCAAGGAATATAAATTCTTCCGTTCTCCATCATTCATTCAGAACCGAATAGGTTTCTTGGATGAGAAGCGAAACATCTTCAATAAGAAGAGCCATGGTGGTGCAGTGGTTAGAATGCAGTACTGCAGGCTACTTCTGCTGACTGCCAGCTGACTGACGTTTGGCAGATCTCACCAGGCTCAAGGTTGACTCAGCCTTCCATCCTTCTGAGGGGGGTAAAATGAGGACCCAGATTGTTGGGGGCAGTATGCTGACTCTACGTAACCCACTTAGAGACGGCTGTAAAGCACTATAAAGTCTAAGTATAATAAGAAGTCTAAGGCTATAAGAAATCTAAGTATATAAGTCTAAGTGCTATCGCTATTGCTTTTTAAAAAAATCTTTGGTGCTCAAAGATAATCAGCATCATATAATAAAGACTATTATTAAAACAATCCAAAGGTACTGCTCTACCTAATAAGCATTTCATATTTATTCTCAAACTTTCCCTTACATTCAGAATTATATTTGAGATAAAAATGAAGCACAGGGATAGGTTTAGGAAGCAAGCTATTAGAATTTTTGCCTAACTCTTCTATAGAAAAAGTTTCCACAACAGCTGAGAAATATTACTCCTGCTTTCAGGGTAATAATTTAAAAGACATCCAAAAGAAGGCACACACACATATATATATGCATACATTTTTGTGAGCAGTTCTTATTTGTTGATATGGCAGTATGTGAGATTTGAGGCAGTATATGTGACTTTTAATATAATATACCAGTGTGCTGACTTACAACTTAAATTCATTTCTGAGTTACGTAGCAAGCTTCTTTACCCTTTGAGTGCTTTATTGCTTAATGGATAAACTGAAAACCTCTCCTGTCTAAAGTACTGGCCAGTGGTGGTATGCATTTGATTTATTATAGGTCTGGAATTAAGAAGATACAGAAAACAAGATCTTCCCCAACCCCTCCAGCCCTACAGAAATCAGTCTGCAGAGCTGGCAGCAGAACACCTGATAGCCTCAATTTAATTTTCCTGAGGTGCAAAAGGAAAAGAAAATGAAACTGAGATTTTTTAGTGCTTTAAAAGCTTCTTCCCGTGATATACAGCTTTCTACGAGGACAGCATTTATGCAGATAAAAACCTGAGTGGGCCATCCAATGCAGAAATTTAATAATTTAAAGATTTGCTACTTTAGATGGAATCATAATAGTACCGAAAATATTTACTGACAACAATTGTAGTATTCAAAACTTAAAATTCTGATAAGTTGCAACAGATAATAAATGCTTTGAAAACAAACAATGCTTTTACAGCCCTCTCTAAGAAGTTTACAGTATCTGCTTATTGCCAACCCAACAATTTGGGTCCTCATTTTATGAACCTCAGAAGGACGGAAGGCTGAATCAACCTTGAGTCAGTGAGGATCGAACAGCTGGCAAGTCGACAGAATTAGCCTGCAATACTGCATTCTAACCACCTCACCATCACAGCCCTGTGGTGATGCTACATTACATTTTTAAATGTTCTATGCAAAAATGTATTTATATTATTCAACAGTTTGGTAATTTAGCAAGTTATTCCATTACTAGAATAAATCTGATATATTTCTTGCAGGCGCCAATGTTTCTATGTAGGTTTTAGTAATTAGGCTTTCACTTGTTGATTGAATTTACTTAATATCTTAGAATAGTTATTAAAAGGGAACTTATATGCAATAAATTACTCATTCTTATGTATCTGCTATATAGTATTGAGCTGATGAGTTCTGTTCATTAACTTAAAAATGATTGCTCATAAGGGACAGAATAAAGATTTCCAAACTAAAGAGCCAACAGTTGTCAACTCCTCAGCAGCAGAATTAGAATCAGATTTAACAGCCTAAATGACTACAAAAAAAAACGGAAGTAAATCTTGAATCAGAATATTTAATGTTCAGTTTTTGCAGATAAAACTATCCACAAGCCTAAATACAATAGCACGTGGATAAACCTCCGCCTCCTCCTTCCAAACAGCTAGTGAAGCATCTTGAAGAGCCCAGGTGGCTGCATGGGGGAAGAAAAATCCATTTGATCCATAGTGTCCATTCGATGAATGGACAGAGTTTTTAGAAACAATTCCCTGTAATAACACAACCATAACACAAGATCAAAAATGGTTTCCTTTAGAAAACCTGGGAGATGACTTCAGTAAAAATGTTTAAAATCTGCTACAATGTTGGTATAGCACCAATGATGGTACACTACTGGAACAGTCAGGTGCTCTGCTCTGCACGCCCCCACACGAGGCACGCCCCCCCCCCCATCGTGCAAGCAAGATTTCGGCGATTTTCACCAATGTTTTTGTTTCTGCGCATACACAGAAGCAAAAAATCGGTGAAAATTGCCAAAAATCTCACTCGTATGAGCATCTTCATGCAAGATTTCGCTTGCTGTGCATGCACAGAAGCAAAATCTCGCACGGACGGGCATGCACATGCCCGCCTGATGCGCCCGCATGCCCGCAATGGCCTTGGAGGTCGCATTGGTAGTGCCGAAGATTGCAGTCCTTCGCTATAAAGTACCAACATTTCCTCATATCGACCCATGCAGATTTTTTTATTACACACATAATATCCAAACACATTCATTGCTTTATTTAAATTTTTTTTACTAAAATTTAGTAAATTTATCTAACATTTTTACTAAACTTTTTACTAAAATTGTAAGATCCTTGCCTTAAAATAGTATACATTGGTTGATTGACTCTAGAACAGGGTTTTTCAACCAGTGTGCCACGGCACACTAGTGTGCCGTGAGACATGGTCAGGTGTGCCGCGAAGCTCAGAGAGAGAAAGAAAGCAAGAGAGAGAGAGAAAGAGAACAAGAGAAAGAAAGCAAGAGAGAGAGAGAGAGAGAAAGCAATAGAGAGAGAGAAAGAGGGAGGGAAGGAGAGAGAGAAAGACATAGAGGGAGGTAGGGAGGGAGAGAGAAAGAGAGCAAAAAAGAGAGGAAGGAAGGAAGAGAAAGAAAGAAAGAGGGATGGAGAGAGAAAGTAGGAAGGTAGAGAAAGAGGGAGGGAGAGAGAAATAGAGCAAAAGGGAGGAAGAGAGAGAGAGGATTTTTTTGTCCAAACTTTTTTTAGCCCCCCCGCTCCCCCTGCTCAATGTGCCCCAGGGTTTTGTAAATGTAAAAAATGTGCCGCGGCTCAAAAAAGGTTGAAAATCACTGCTCTAGAACATGAGAATACAGCATAACTGACTGATGGTAAATTATGCAATATCGCTTAATCAGGTAGCATAGCATAATTGACTGACAGTTCTTATTATCTGTAACCAGCAGATAATAAGCCAGCACAAATGAAGGAACCCCATAGACATTCCCTGGGCAACAGAGATGTCCAGAACCACCTTAAGGTGTCTGACATGAACTGGAACAGGAATGGGAACTTATTGGATTGTTTAACCATCCCAGAATTCCTCCGTTAGATTTGAAAAATCTTTTTTTTATTTAAAAGGTAAGACAAAATATTATTCTATAGTTATTTCATCAAACATTTGGAAAGTGATTCACAGCTATTAATTCAAACATACATATATACATACCTAAATACATACAGGAAGCAGTTCCAAGGTATAGGAATTAATTTGAATTGTGGTATTTCTGTACAAAACAGGTGGATAACAAAACCAAGACAAATTCCAAGTCAACAAGAATGCTCAAGAGAAAAAGTAAAGGGCACATATCAAATAGGTAAAATAGTTTCAGGCATTTCTTACTGATTTAAAAAAAAGTATAATGAATATTTTGTTGCTCTCTATTGCCTGAAGCAAGAATATTTTATTCTTTTCAGAATACAAGTTCACAAAGAGTACAAAATATATTTGGCTGCAACTTCTATTTTTTCCATTCATCATTGTTAGGATCTCAAAAAAGATGTAGTGTATGAAGTGCTGGCATATGCTTAATGATCCTGTTACCAAACAAATGTCTTAAGTGCAAATGAAAAAATTAGTTAATATTGATGCTGCTGCTGCTACAATACAGTAAATCCATTTAATATCACACTGTGTTTCTCAAATGAGGTGCTTTCGTAATAAGAAGACTGACTGAAGAAAGATTTGAAATTAGGAATGACCAAGTCTGCTTCTGACCCATTTTTTTCAGATGTAAAAATAAAAAGTTAGGAATAGTATTTAATATGACCAATACACTTAAATATAAGCAGGTATTATAATATATTTACCGCAAAAAGTCCTAATTTTACATACAATTTGGGATACAAGATGATAATAACTGATCAGAATAAGGATCTTCAGTCTGTAATGAAAAACTCTTTGTACAATTGCCAAAAGATTAAAAATTAGCAACTGCAGAAATCATTTGCCTCAATTATATACATTTAGAAGTCTGAATGTATTCTCTGGATAATTAGGAAACTATAACATGTTTTTATTAAACTTCAAATCTGAGAACATCTAGAATATAATGTACAATTATTGCAAATATATCTGAAAGATATATACAGCAAACAAAATATTCAAGAGGAAAAATTTTCCTATGAAAAAACATTATATTTAGTCGGTAAACTTATAAGTTAAGAACTTGATAAGATAGACTGCAGTAATGAAGGCCACTAAAGCTGACTGCTAGATCTGCAGGTCAGCGGTTCAAATCTCACCGCCATAAAAATCAAATAAACAAACAAACAAACAAACAAACAAACAAACAAATTTAACCTTTTGACCAAATACAGCACATTATTAAGCATTAGTTAGTGTTAGCCAGTTTGGTCTAGTTCAGGGGTCCCCAAACTTTAAGACTTGTTGATTTTAAATCCCAGAATTCTTCTGGGAGTTGAAGTCCACAAGACTTAAAATTGCCAAGTTTGAAAACCTCTGGGTTTAGTGGTTAAGGCACCGGGCATGAAAGTGGGAGACTTAGATTTCAAATCCCACTTTAATCATGAAAGCCAGCTTGGGTGACTTTGGGCCAGCCATTCTCTCAGCCCAATACACATCACAGGGTTGTTAGCTGGGGGGAAACAGGAGGAAAGTGTACAAATAACCTTGAATTATTTTGTAAAAACAATAAAGCAGTGGATACAAATAAATAAATAGAGAGCCGGGGTGGTGCAGCAGGTAGAGTGCTGTACTGCAGGCCACTGAAGCTGACTGTAGATCTGTAGGTCAGTGGTTCAAATCTCAAATCTCAAGATTGACTCAGTCTTCCATCCTTCCGAGGTGGGTAAAATGAGGACCCGGATTGTGAAGGCAGTACGCTGGCTCTGTTAAAAAGTGCTATTGCTAACATGTTGTAAGCCACCCTAAGTCTAAGGAGAAGGCCGGCATAAAAATCAAATGAATGAATGAATGAATGAATGAACGAACGAACGAACGAACGAACGAACGAACGAACGAACGAACGAGCGAGCGAGCAAGCAAGCAAGCAAGCAAGCAAGCAATCTGTTAAACTTTCTTTACTTATGGTTGATGAATTATATACTGCTCAAAAAAAATAAAGGGAACACTTAACAACACAATATAACTCCAAGTAAATCAAACTTCTGTGAAATCAAACTGTCCATTTAGGAAGCAACACTGATTGACAATCAATTTCACATGTTGTCAGCACATTCAACTTTGTACAGAACAAAGTATTCAATGAGAATATTTCATTCATTCAGATCTAGGATGTGTTCTTTGAGTGTTCCATTTATTTTTTTGAGCATTGTATGTTGTTCCTATTTTTCTATCTTCCTATTTTACCAAACAACATTTTCTTTTGTGCCAGAGAGAATAAACTTGTTATAGTGAATTTTGTTCGATTCACTGACTCTCTTGGTCAAAAGACCCAACTTCAGATCAAAACTCATGCAAAGAATTTGCTCAGCCTGGATTTGTCCTTAGCAGTACTGCAAGAGGATTCTGTTGCTCTGTACTTTCAAATCAAATGTAGCTAATCAATGTTCTGATCCAGCTCCCCAAATCAAAAAAACCCCTCTGTATTTAAATCAATGATTCCTTTATTCGGAGCACCAGCAACCCTGGCAAGAAGCTTTTCTCTCACCACAGACTAACAAGTCTCCCTGGCAGAGAGATGAATAGTTGTCTGCCACATCTATTCAGATATGGCCGCCTGCCTTCTATTCCCAGAGCTAGGGTGGTGCTTCACTAGCAACAGTGGCTCTTCCGTCCCAAGGATCGGCCCACAGATTTCCACTGCTGTCCTCTCATCTGCCTTCTGCACATATGCCCATCAGGCACTGGACCCAGCTGTTCCTCCTCTTCCTCATCAGCCACCTCTAGACCTGGGAACTGTTGACTTTCTGAGGGCTGATTGACGGCCCAGGCTCTGCCCCACTGCCCCCCCCTCTCTCTGACAGCTCCATTCCCTCTTCCCTCTTGGAGCTTTCAGTTGCCTTGATGATGTTGACCCTTACTCCCACACCTCCTCCTCATCTGCTTCGGGTTATGGAGGGGCTGGCAGTTGACAAGCCACAACAGTCAAATTCTTTTTTGTTGAACTCACTCTATTTGTTGAACAATCCTTTTGTTAACTATCCAGTCATTTGAATTAGATCTCGATATCATTTTTTACCTGAATTTTGTACAAGTGGCACAAGTCTACAAAGTCCATGGTTATTTTAGCTTATGTAAGTCTCACGTATCCCGTATACCAGGGGTGGGCAATTAATTTTGCCATGGGGCCGCATGAGAAATTGGAATGGTTTTAGAGGGCCGGACTAATATATTATTATTATTATTATTATTATTATTATTATTATTATTATTATTAATTAAATTTGTATGCCGCCCCTCTCCGTATTAACTGAGTTCTATCCTCTTCCTTGTTTTCTTTCTCCCAAATTACACCGCCCCCAAATACACACACACACAAACAAAGAGCCCAAACCTCCCCTCTGTTCCTTATTTATTTGCCCGCTCTCCTCCCCCTCCTCTTTTCACTTCCTGACTCGCGCTGCGCCTCCCCAGCAGCCCACACCCCCACTCCCGGTTGGCACTGCCCCCGCATTATCCATGAGGAAAGGAGGGATTGTTGCTTTTCTGCGGCAAAACAGGACTAAAAAGGGCGGCCCCGATTTGTCCCGCGATGGTGGGGGTCTAAGAGAGCCTTCTTGGTGGGTGTCTGCTGTGATTCAGCCAGAGGCTGCTCAGGGACCAGCTGTGTCTCTGCTGGCTCCATGCCCGGAGGAGGATGACAGCGCAGAGGAGGGGGCTGAACAGTTGGACGGGGGAGAGGAAAATCAGGAATGGGTTGACGGCGAACAGCATGAGAGCCCCAGGGGAGGGGGGCTCTCCCCAGCCAGTAGCTTGGAGTCATTAGGTGATGACGCACAAGGTGTAATTGACATGAGACAGCGATGTTCAGAGCAACGAAAGGAGCAGTTAAAGAGATATTTTCACCATTGAAGTAGAAACAGCTGGGTTTGGGTGTGGTACTCATCAGCAGGGTTTAAAAGGCAGGCAAGCCCTTTAACCTTGGTGTGGCGTTATCCTGTCTTGTTTCTCGGCGTCTCTGTTCCTGGCTTGTGGCCCAGCAGCTTTGGAAGATCCGTGGGAGGTATAGGTCTGCTATCTACAGCCTTGGCTTGGCAGCAAGAATTCTGTATTGCTGCATGGACTTTTGGCCTTCGTGAATATATCTGAAGATACAGCATTTTCCTGTTTGTAAGGACATTTTCTGTTACCTGTGTTTTTCTTGAATTTTATAAAACTGCCTTTGCCTTTTACCAGTGTGTCTGGATTCTCTTTTTGGGTTGGTATTGGCTTCTGGAGTGACCCAGACAGAACAGTGTCTTTTTGTCCTGTTCATTCGAGGTGCTTGTTCCCCCCCCCCCCCCACACACACTCCATGGCTTCCTCCTCCAGGTAACTGGTCACAGCCCTTGCCCAGGTCTGCTGAATACAATATTTCAAGTCATTTTAACTAAGGAGAAAGAGGTAGAATTGTCTACAGTAAGTATGCGTCCTTACCTTCCATGCCACTGCTTTACATTTCTACTACCAAATCTCGTAAGATCAAATGATATGGGGATCTTACTAAGACCAGAGAAGACAAAGGGATTTTGCCATTCTTCACCTTAAAGGAAACTGACTGGATGTAGTTTGAGACTGTGTGCTTATTCTTCACAGAATATTTTAACAGCTTTGTTCAAATCTGACAGAAAGTTAAATGGTAACAAGAACACTTTACAGAGTCACCTTCAGCAATATTCTTGTTATCTCCAACACTCACACAAAAATAAAAAATGGTTTTGCAATGCATGAATTAAGCTTGCAACTCACCAGATGTATGCTTTTCCTATTGTTCTCATCATATCTGTCTCCCTAAAATCCCCAGAGTCTTGTACTATTTTACTTCTGAACAGAAGGGGTAATGTTTGAGAATCACATTTTTCTTCCAGGGCCTTTTCAGATACAAGCTGCTAAATTGCAAGCAACCAAAGCTTTAGTGAATACAAAGAGCAATCCTATATATTGAGAGAACCAATTTGGTGCAGTGATTAAAGATATCATGTAAGAAATTGGGAAAGGTCTAGTCCAGGGTGTCCAGGGAGAAAGTATTTTGAAATTCCGTGATATTTCCCTGACATTTCCCTGTAACTTGCAATCTAGTTAAGATGTGGTTGTAGTTGACGTCATACCAAACCGCTAAGCCATGGAGAAATACCAGTAGCTGAGGAAGCAAGTTGTTGCTACAATTATGCTCATTTTTGCTAGACTCTGCTAGGCAGCACAATCTGGTTTTTTTTTTTCCTGATTTCCCCCCGACTTTTAAATATTTTAATACACTTTGGGTTTTTTCCCTGATTTATTCCATTTTTTCCTGAATTCCCTGATAATTCCCTGATATTTTCCGAACCGCCAATTTTCCTGATAATTCCCTGATTTCCAGGTTTGCTGGACACCCCGTAGTTCTACATTAGTCTCAGAAAGCAGCACGATTGTAGGCCAGACTCTGCCCCTCAGCCTAAGATGAAGAGGATGGCAATACAGTTCCAAAAACATTACCAAGAAAATTGCATGATTTGTCCAGGCAGCTGCTGGGAGTTAACACTGATTTTTAATATGTATTAGGACAGGCAATTATTTTGTGGCAAGATAGCTTCTAGAGACGTTCTCTACCAGCAATGGTGGACCAAAGCTAAGCAGTCAGGGTTAATCCACTCACCTCTGGTGCAGTGTTCCCTCTAATTTTTTGGGGGGGTGGGCGGAAAAGTATAGTGTCTGAGCGGCAGTCCCTTCGGGACTGGGCAGCACAGAAATAATAAATAAATAAATAAATAAACAAGTAAATAAATAAACAAACAAACAAAACCCCACCCTGTTTTGCCTCAGAGAATTTTAAAATAAAATACTGTACTGTGTGTCTATAACAGTGAGCTCATAATGGGACAACTCTATCAATATCAAAATGCCACTTAAATAGTTGAGCTAGTTTCAAACTAGAGTTTGATTTTCTTTCTCTCTTCCTTACTCCCATTCTTTTTCTTTCTCTTTTCCTTCCTCTCTTTTTTCTATCTCTTCCTCTCTCCCTCTCTCTCTCCTTCCCTCTCACTCTTTCCCTCTCGGCTTCTGGGCAGGTTTGGAAAACTCTGAGTTGATGGTGATTTTTAAGTGAGCGATTGCTCACTGCTCAGCTTAGAGGGAACTGTGCTCTGGTGATTACATATACTCAAAGCGATTTTATATTTGCAACAGGGAAGGGGAAATTGTTTTTTTTTTCAAGAAAGGCTCCAAGTACCTTGAAATGATGGCTGCTCCCAAGTGGGTTAGCTTTTTTCAATCCTCCCTAGAAACAAAACCCATTAAGAACACTTGCACATCATTGAGAATTCTGGCTTCCCATGAATGAACAAGTGTACTAGTACACAATCCTCTGCCAGTTCCATTTAAACAAGCTAAATGAACCACAGAAAGCATTTGCAAGATGTCTTGGGATGTGCAAATGACTTCAACAGCCATTTAAGTGGCTTCCATTCCAAAACATTTTTGGGAGCGTAAACAGTGGTTAGAGATGCACAGAAGCAGTCAATATCTTATACTTGACAGATGGCAGAACAAAGAGAAAGAAATGATGTATGAATGAATTCTGACCAGAAAGGCAATATAAATTAACACATGCTTTTGGAGATACATATTCAGGGCCAGGAACATAATAAAGATGAAGTACAAACTGAAACTGATCACGTTCTTTAGAATTTTGACAAATGACTACACTTGTTTTATACAGACTGACAAAATAGTTGAAATTATTCAGTGTGAGAGTGAGCACAAATAAACATATTGATTCATAAATCAAATTAACTTTTGGGAATATACTATTCCACAGGACATACCATATAGGTTTAATTAGATAATATTGTTTTAAAGACAGGAATTGGAAAATGCCCAATCTATCAGACCTGCTCCTAAGAGGATAGAATGGATAGAAACAATGGGAGACAGTCAGAGCCGATACAACGAAGTTTGAAGCTAAAACCCTGAATTGCATTTGGTAACCAAAGGGGCTGGCATAGAGGTATACCTCGAGTAAAGGAAGTAAAAAAGAAAGGAGGGGAAAATACTTTCAGACTTGATGTTAGCCCATTCCAGACAAGAAACACAACAATGGATATTAATTTTATTTATCTTCACTGTAAGATTACATTATCAGAATGAGCATTGGACCTACCTGATGTGCCCCTTTTCGTAAGGTAGAGCTAGCTCCAAGGAGGCTAGCTCCACCTTACTCCCCACACTGCCCTTTAGCCAATCAGGACCGACTCTGAAGTATAAAGGCACCCCTCTACTGTCAACCCCCCTCTTTTGATAAAGGACAATGATCAGACATTGAGTGTATCTCCCATATCAGACATGATGAGCTCTCACTTACATTAAGCATATCACGCAGCTCCATTCTCCATAGTGGGTGTAGCTAGCCTCCAAGGATGGGACATAACAAAGCCCTGTGTCCCTTGGACGGGTGATGTTAATCCTGTCTGGACCCCCCCACCGTCCTGAGTCACCTATTACAATACCCATTGCCCAAAGGCTGCCTCCTCTAAGGCAAACACGTCCAGTTTATAGTGATGGATAAACAGCGTTGGGGATGACAAGGTGGCTGCATGGCAGATCTCCTCAATGGTGGAGAAGATCTGCCGTGCAGCCATGTGTTGTATTGACCAAGCAGTGATGTTTGCAGCATTGCACATAGAATGGGCTGCCCCATCAGAAGGTCATGGCAAAGAAAGACAACGCAATAACAGAGCGATGACCCATGGTTGAAGATGACTCCTTATATCACCCAGAGGTGCTTACGAAAAGAAGAAGTACAGTGTACATGAGTATCGAGGGCCCTACGGACGTCCAGCTGATGTCAGCACACCTCAGTGTCAGTGGTTGGAGCTAGGTAAAAACTGGGGGAAATTATTTCCTGTAGCCTGTGAAAGTAGGAATTCACCTTTGGGACAAAGCTAGGGTCTAGTCTGAATACCACCCTGTCTGAGTGGAAAATGCACAAGTGCCCCCATATAGACAAAGCAACCAACTTGGAGATTGGGTAGGGGGATGTCATGGCCATGAGAAAAACTACCTTGTATGTCAAATGTATGAGGGATGTGGTCACCAAGAGCTCAAATGGGTTCCCCAACAGAGCCTGCAGCACTTTGGTCAGGTCCCAAGTTGGGAATTGATGAACTGTGGGTGGACACAGGTTGGCTGCCCTTTAATGAGTCTGCGAAGTAAGGGGTGAGCAGACAGGGCATCCAGTGACCCAGAAGACAAATACTTTTGATAGAACTGCAAGCTGTCAATGGAGTGTGTTTGGGGAGAGACCTTTGGCCAGACCTTGGAGCAAGAACTGGAGGACCTTAACAATGGACAAGTCAACCGGAGAGTACCCCATCTGCCCATACCAGTTGCAAAAGGCCCTCCAGGTGGCCGAATATATATGTTCTGTGGATGGCCTCCTGGAGGCCAACATAATCTGCACAGTATGTCAGAGTGAGTTGCTCAAACACTAGGCAAACAATTGTAACCAGCGCAGATCTGGATGCTGAACTGACTCCTGGACAAGCGACCACTCTGTTGGAGGGATCTTCCAAGGAGGGAATACGGAGGTCCGTGGACCAGATTCTCCTGGGCCAGTGATGAGCAAGGAGAATCACTTTGGCCTTCTCCTGCAGCACCTTCCTGATCACCTTGGGGATCAACAGTAAGGGGGAATGCATATAACAACAGCTCTTCCATCTCCAAAGATCATTTCTACATACCAATACACACATTATACACACATCAAGAATACCATGATCAATGGTTTGAAGGGCATCAAAACCATTTACCATATCTCAGCGGCCAGTCAGGTCCCAGAGTTGGCCCTGTCTAGGTCCTCTCAGCTAAGTAATGCCACCTGATGGGGCCTAGGGGAAGCGCCTTCTCTGTGGCAGCTCCGGCCCTTTGGAATCAACTCCCTCCCTACTGCTCCCACCCTCCCGGCTTTTCATAAGATTTTAAAAACTCATCTTTGCTGGCAGGCCTGGGTCCGTTGAGCACTGGCATCTTGCTCTGGTGGTTGACATGAGCGTAATATTTGGGGGTTTCAATCAGATTTTATATTTGGGTTTCTCACTTGTTGTATTTTGTATTTATTCCTATTCGTAAGCCGCCCTGAGTCTACGCAGAAGGGCGGCCTAGAAATTCAAATAAATAAATAAATCAAGAATCCATAAGAAAAACGCCACTATCCAGATTCTGCCACAGGCCATCCAACTACTTTTATTTTTATTTTATTTTTTTATTTTATTTATTCTTTGTCCAATATACAATACATATGGAAGAGAATATATATGTAGTAATATATATGAAGATAGAAAGTAAAAAAGAAGAGAAGTGGATGGGAGGGAGAGGATATATATGATATAAGAGATAAGGAGAGAATATATATGATATAGATAGATGATAGATAGATAGATAGATAGATAGATAGATAGATAGATAGATAGATAGATAGATAGATAGATACTTGATCAATGCTATGCCCTGGTCTGAAATTTAATGGAGAAGGGTCCACATAATCTGCTTCCAGAAATGTCTTCTGAAGGTGCAATCCAACTATCTTCTCAAGAACTGTTTGTAAAAAGGAAATTTTCAAGACTGGATTAAAGTTGTACAGCACCAATCTAGCAATGGCTTGAGAAGGAGGCATACAACCTCCTTCCATCCAACTCAAAGATGGACCCAAACAAACATTATTTGCTACTCTTGTAATATGTAGAAGGCAATTAATTACTCCATATTTCTGCTGAACAAATTCTCAATTCATTCTTGCCATATTTTTACTTCCCACAAACAAGTTACATGGAATTAAGTTTTGCGTCTGAGCTATATACAAAGCTATATTCAACCTCAAATAACGAAGATATGATTTTTGGCAACCGGATTGTAATTTGCTGTTGCATATAGGCCCAAAAAGGGGATTTCTTGGACAAATGTATAATCTAACCTACTAATAAGCTTTCAGAAACTCTTCTTAGTTTTTTTTGAAACAACACTGACAGTCTAGCCACAACAACTCCACTGGATACCCACTTAGCTTGAAGAAAAGTGTTTTACTTTTCTTCATTGTAATATGGCTCTTGAATCAATTAAAGAAGATGAACTTCAAAGTAAATTCCTGCATACCTGGCACAGTGTGGCATGGAGATGCCATAACCTGCTTATTTACATAAAGTAATGCAGTAATTATGTATCTGGATTTTGAGTGGCTCAAAATTACAGAAACAAGTGTTTTACTCTGTAAATCAAACGCCATTAGCTTTGTGTCCTCTCAATATAAAGAACTTCAGTTCCTATAACTCCAATCACTATACTGCTTTAGAATTTTGTTCAATATATCTGGAAACTGAAGAAAACTGCTATAAGTTTTAAAGATGCACAAATCAGCACTAGAACAAAACTTAAAATAAATTATTGATTACAATATCCTGATAAGAGTAAGTAAAAATGTATAACTGAGTTTATGCAAAACATTCAATTTCAATATGGTTCTTTGGTTTTAGCTTAATGTGTTTTAGAAAATAAACCATTGTGTACATAACTTGTTTCATATCTCAATATCTGTATGGTCTCTGCTTGATTTCTTGAACATGTTTATTTTATCTATTGATTTATTATATTTCTATGCCGCCCAACACCCAAAGGACTCTGGATGGCTTACAACAGGATATAAAATAAAATGAATGTCAAAGGTGACGTGCCATGACATTTTGGATGACACATCAGCATTCACCAACAGCTGACATAAATATCCCCAAAAGGGTGCCATGAGATTTTCAGTCTATGGAGGCCCCACAAGAAGAATGGGAAATGTTCTTATGCAGCTTCTGGACACACTGGAAGTCGTGCAACAGGATGGTCCTCTCAGGCAGCTTCCAGAGCTTCTGGATATCATGCAAGAACGGAGTGGACTTTCATATGGTTTTGGAGAGCGCAGAGACTATAGAAAAGTAATCTGGCTACCCATTGACTTTAGCCTGCCAGAAGGTCACAAAAGGTGAACCCTATGAACCCATCATAAATATAAGTCAGTTGCAAAGCATGTGAATTTTGATCATGTGACCATGGAGATGCTGCAAAGCTACGTGAAAAACAGTCATAAGCCACTTTTTTCAGTTCCATTGTAACTTCGAAAGGTCAACAAATGAACTATTGTAAGTCAAGGAGTACCTGTAGATAAAGCTTTGTTTCTCTTTTGTTCGGGGGGGGGGGGATGCGTGTGACACACCAGCAAATTCTTGACACATTCGCCATCACTTCTCTAAACCAAACAGCAACTAAAATAAGCAATGTTCAATGCAAGCCTTATGCTGATATAAACAGCAAACATAGCAATTTCTAGTTGGAGAGCTTTTATTAGACAAGTTGTAAATCTTGAGGCAGGGAGAGAAAGGCTGGCTGTTTAGTCAGTGAGAATGAAGCAGGAGAAGTTGCTTGCCTTGTAATTACATCTACTGCAGCAAGTTAGGAGAGTTCAGAGGCAAGAATACGGAGATAATTGTTCAAGGCAACCCATAGGCTGAAGCACCCGAAAGTTTTCTGAAAGCTGATACAAAAGTTGAAAGGTGTGATTGCGAGGCAAGAAGCAGAAAGTAGCTAGTGTAGAGTATTAAAGACAGGTCTTGCAAATAATAATAATAATAATAATAATAATAATAATTATTATTATTATTATTATTATTATTATTATTATTTATTAGATTTGTATGCCGCCCCTCTCCGAAGACTCGGGGCAGCTCACAACAATGATAAAAACAATATTATAATGGCACAAATCTAATATTAAAAAACTAAAAACCCTATCATAATTAAAAACCAAACAGCACATACATACCAAACATAAATTATAATAAGCCTGGGGGAAAGATGTCTCAAATCCCCCATGCCTGGTGGTATGGGTGGGTCTTAAGTAGTTTACGGAAGACAAGGAGGGTGGGAGCAGTTCTAATCTCTGGGGGGGGAGTTGATTCCAGAGGGCTGGGGCCGCCACAGAGAAGGCTCTTCCCCTGGGGCCTGCCAGATGACATTGTTTAGTCGACAGGACCCAGAGAAGGCCAACTCTGTGGGACCTTATCGGCCGCTGGGATTCATGCGGTAGCAGGCGGTTCCGGAGGTCTAACTAGAGAAGATCTGCAGCCTAGTTTTAAATAGTCACAGTTCCTGACTGTACTTAATTAGAGTTAATGCCCATTTCCCTGAGGAGCCTCTTTAACTGGTGGTGTGATTTAGGATTTGGCACTCTTCCCAAAGTCTGCCTCTGACTCCTTACTACGGAACTGGAATTAGGAGCTAGCTGTGCTGAGTCAGACCTATTACAAGTAGTCCTCAAGTTACAACAGTTCATTTAGTGACCCTTCAAAGTAATATCCTCACCAAAAAAAGTGACTTTGGGCCATTTTTCACACTTAGGACTATTGCAGTATCCCCACGGTCATGTGATCAACATTCAGATGCTTGGCAAAGGGTTCATATTTAGAACAGTTGGAATGTCCTGAAGTCATGTGATCTCTGATCAGCAAAGTCAATGGATAAGTTAGATTCATTTAATAACTGTGACAAGGTCATAAAATGGAGCAAAACTCACTTAACAAATGTCTCACTTGGCATCATAAATTTTGGGCTCAATTTTCGTTACATTTTAAAAATTTATTTATTTTATTTATTTATTACTTGGATTTGTATGCCGCCCCTCTCCGAAGACTCGGGGCGGCTCACAACATGTAGAAACAAATCATAAGTAATCAAACAATTTAAAATTTTAAAGATTTTTTAAAAAAAAACCCATATACTAACAGACACACACACAAGCATACCATATATAAATTAAACGTGCCCAGGGGGAGATGTTTCAATTCCCCCATGCCTGACGGCAAAGGTGGGTTTTAAGAAGTTTACGGAAGGCAGGAAGAGTAGGGGCAGTTCTAATCTCCGGGGGGAGTTGGTTCCAGAGGGCCGGTGCCGCCACAGAGAAGGCTCTTCCCCTGGGGCCCGCCAACCGACATTGCTTAGTTGACGGGACCCGGAGAAGGCCCACTCTGTGGGACCTAATTGGTCGCTGGGATTCGTGCGGCAGGAGGCGGTCTCGGAGATATTCTGGTCCAATGCCATGAAGGGCTTTAAAGGTCATAACCAACACTTTGAATTGTGACCGGAAACTGATCGGCAGCCAATGCAGACTGCGGAGTGATGGAGAAACATGGGCATACCTAGGTAAGCCCATGACTGCTCTCGCAGCTGCATTTTGCACGATCTGAAGTTTCCGAACACTTTTCAAAGGTAGCCCCATGTAGAGAGCATTACAGTAGTCGAACCTCGAGGTGATGAGGGCATGAGTGACTGTGAGCAATGAGTCCCGGTCCAGATAGGGCCGCAACTGGTGCACCAGGCGAACCTGGGCAAACGCCCCCCTCGCCACAGCTGAGAGATGTTGTTCTAATGTGAGCTGTGGATCGAGGAGGACGCCCAAGTTGCGGACCCTCTCTGAGGGGGTCAATAATTCCCCCCCCAGGGTAATGGACGGACAGATGGAGTTGTCCTTGGGAGGCAAAACCCACAGCCACTCCGTCTTATCCGGGTTGAGTTTGAGTCTGTTGACACCCATCCAGGCCCCAACAGCCTCCAGGCACCGGCACATCACTTCCACCGCTTCGTTGACTGGGCATGGGGTGGAGATGTAAAGCTGGGTATCATCCGCATATTGATGATTCCTTCTTTTCAGAAGCTATTTGTTTAAAAACATAGAGTATGTGAGCTTAATTTTTCTCTGTCTACTTACTCAAGTTTTAAATTATTCCATATCCAATGCTAATTACTATACATTATGAGGTGTCATTCAAAGCATACAATTATTTTGAGGATCCATTCTTGAAGAAAAGGTATAGAATATCATTGCAAAGAGCATAAGCTAAAGTAGTTTTGCCATACAATGCTCCAAACCAAAAGGTTGTTTCTTAAAAATTTTGTTCTTTATGGAATTAAAAAGAGGCTTAGTTAGTAAGCTAGCTTTATAGGTACGCTTCAATTTAGCTCACACTCTGAGTGATCTGTAGATAAGATAGCAATAGAATGAAAGAAGCTTTACCATTGTAAATTATTATTTACTAATACTAGGGCATTGTTACAGGATTTAAAAGACTATCACACGGGCAGAACCAATCATAGTGGGTATACATTATCAGCACCAAACTGAAGGATGTTAATTGGATGGGCAAAGGCCAAGGGATTCACTTTACTTCCATGGTCACATGTTTTTAAATATTAGAGCAAGGCTTTTGTGCACATTAAAAAAGGCAATTTCTGTAAAGCTGCTGATTAAGGGACACTCTTTTTATATCAAAAGAATCCTATCTTTAAGCTGCTCCTGGAACTTGAGTTTCTGTTTCAATTCTAACCGTACAAGTACCCTCTTGAAACCAATCACGAACCTTGTTATTTATTTCCAGAAACGTTTTTTAGGCATGCACCCAAGACACCATCAATTCCATGCTGTACCCGAACAGAACAATGATTAGAAACAAGCATGTACCTGCATGCATTACCCTTTGCTACCTGAAAAACATTTTGGTCAATATCTCATTTGTCCCTGAAAGGACTACCAATAAAGAACCTCTTATTATAGACTCAACTCAAGGTCTTTGCTGGAGATTTGGCTCACAGATTTGTTCTATTCTTTTGCTATTTGTGTTTCAAGAGGGAGCAATTATTTTAGAAACAAATCTCTACATTGCTTCTGATGAAAAGGAATCCCGGAGAGGCTTACAATAAAAATAATGAAAACACAATAAAAATTATCGCATTGAAAGTGGAAATGTTAGAAAAAATAAGGCTCAATATAGTACAAAAATTTGGAAGTTGAACTGATTAGGACTGGGAACTGAAAATCAGTGTGCAGGGGTTGTGCACTGAGAAGACCAGGCATAATTATTTCAAACTGTGAAAAAGTTAGGAGGCAAGATTGCTGGAGTTAGAAAGTAAACATATTACATTCAGAGATAGTATTCATTTATTTTCCCTACTGATTTGCAAAGGTGAGCAAGCATTCACCTACGCACATGTGTGGCCTTCCGTGCGTGCGTTGTGCTCATGCACATGGCTTGCAAGCATTTGCGCAGCTTAAAAATGTACCTAAATAGAATGGCATAGCGCCAGGGAGGTTGGGCGGTCCACGGGTCACTACTACTAATTTACCCAAACCGGTCCAAACAGTTGAATACCACCTCTGATTACATTATAAAAACTATAATATTCATAATCTCCTACTTTGTAAGCCAACATTATGCGGGTTATTTGGAAAGTAAGGTTACAAGGCCTATAGCTCTCATGGGGAATGTTCGCGATGGGTGCCCAAGATACTTACTGAAGCGCACAAAATTGACAGTCAATGCCGCTCGAGAATTTCTTGACCGTTTCGAGACTGAAGGCAAGTAGGCATGTAATTGTTTGATTTTAATGATTAGTTTCAAGATAATTTTTAAATTAACTATTCTATTAATTGGCTTAGAAATATTTTATATATTGTATCTGTTTTATCGAAATGTTGTAAGCCGCCCTGAGTCCACACAGAGGGGTGGCATATAAGTCCAATTAATAAAATAAATAAATAAAATAAACCGTATAGTGTCATGAGATGAAGCTTGGGCTTATCACCATACTCCAGAGAGCAAACGTCAATCAATGCACTGGAAGAATACCCATTCTCTTCCATTGGCTTCCCACTACATAAAAGTAATACCAACTTACCCCACGAACATTCCCCACGAGAGCTGCGTGCCTTGTAACCTTACTTTCCGAATAACCCTCATACTTTAGTTCTGAAGGAATGGGGACCACTGAATTTCATCTCAGACATTAAAAAACACGTAATAGCTTTATAGAGGTAGTCAACTTACAATCGTTCATTTAAGGACTGTTCAAAGTTACAACAGCCCTGAAAAAAGTGACTTATGACCATTTTACAAAGGATCCTTGCATTGTCCCCATGGTTACCTGATTGGAATTCAAATCAGGGATGGATTCCACTTACCTTCCTTACCAGGTCATATTGTGACAGAAGAATGTTTAACCTGTAATTGGTAATAAACTATAGTTACACTATTAAAAGGTGTATGGTACTGGAATTACATTATAATTATTATTTATAACGTTATAAATAAATTGTGCATTGATGGTTAATTGCTTACTGGCTTATAAGTATTCCACAAATATTTACATATTTAAGACTTAAAGCTGATTTTCAGGTTTCTCCATTGCTTCCATTCTTTTACGATTTAAGAAATATCTGTAAGGATATATGTACTTCACTACCCTTTTAAAAGCAATTGGAATTTTTGATAAGTTGTATTGTGGGTTTTTTTTAAATCAAACATTCACAATGCATTCAATATCCCAATATTTGAATTGCTGTACCTATATCATGGGCTTATTTATACATTGCTTATGAAGTTGCAGTCTTACCAGACCGCCATTAGAACGTTTTGAACCATCTTTCCCATAAGCACCTCCAGCATTGCTAAAATACAAATGAAGTTGAGATTTATACCTCAAAATATCTAAAGGTCATCACAGTGAGAAGGGATGCAGTACATTTATATACATTCTTGGGCTATGTTTGCTAAACCCTTTGATCTAGGGGTGAGAGGCTTCCGGTTCACCCGTGCCTGTTGGTCATTGGAAAGCTGGTTGCGAAGGGAGCATGAGGCTCCGCCCACTTGCCCGGATGCCACCATTTGGGTTCTCTGCACATCCTCAGAATGCTTTGCGCATATGTAGGGGGTAATGTAGGGGGTAAAGTCCAGGAAGGTGGGCGGAGTCTCACGCCCCGTTCATGACCAACTCTCCAACAACCGATAGGCACAAGCAAATCAGGGCATTTCACCTCTGCCTTAATCATTTGTGGTATCAATTGTAATTACATTGAAATGCAATACTTGTCTGAGTTGTAACTGAAATCTAACCTATTATATATTCTTTTCAAATTCCAAGTTTGTTTTCCTTATAAATATCAGAAGCATTAAAAGTTTCCAAATCTTACGATAGATTATACTTGGATCCTATAGCGGCATACTCTTTATATAACAGTTAGAGCTGCAAATATTGCAGAAGTAACTCAATGCCAATATAATTCATAGTTCTTTGCCCTGGGTGGTATTTCATCAAGAATTGCCTGAACAGTACATCCAAGTATAATTGAAGAGTTGTTCAGGGTTTTTTTGTAAAGACTGAATGCGAAATTTTTAAAAATATTAACTGCATGGCATGAATCCTGAAGTAAGCCTTAACTCACCCCTTCTCAAACTGATTGCCTTGCAAACAATTATCTTAGGATGGCTGCATGTTCACAAATATACTTTTCAAGAGATCAAAATAGAGATTTTTTAACTTCTATAGGATTTATACTATCAAGGTGAAACCAAGATTGTGTAGTTTTTGGTTGTTATGATTTTATTTCATACTTCTCAGTATCACAATAGTTGCTATTAATCCTCCATTATATAATCTCTATACAGTGTAATAAAACATTATAACCATTATTTGTGTTTTTGTTTATAAGCAATAATTGTTAACTGAAATGAATCAATTCAAGAGAAATTTCATTTAAAGACTGATGAGGAAAACTTCCTTCTTCAGCATTTTGTTGGTATGGCTTCTTCCTGCTTCATTAATCTTAATAAAGCAAGCAACCAGACAACCAATGATATTATGTGTAAACCAACACAAATGTTAGAACAGGCTGAATGAATCATTTAGACGAATGCTTTGGAAGCAACATGAATATAAAAAGTACAAAAAGCAAGACAGCAAGAACCTTTATCTGTTCCAATTTAGATGCCAATTGTGTATTTTTAAGTTTTATCTCCCTTGGCCACACTGATTACAAATTAGGGAGATTTGACATCAATGCACCTGGGAGGCATAGAGTCAGGGAACTCTGCATTTAGCCCAAGTACATATAATGAAACAAGAGGGCAGTTTTAGCTTAATGAACTCATTCCAGCTGCAACTCTTAAGTTTATCATTAGCAGCAGTTGCTTTCAAGTAGATCTCGGAAAGAAATCCTTGGTCTCTGCAGGTTGAAAAGACCGTATTATATGGACAGATCCATTAAAGGAAACCTTGGGGGGATTATGAAATCCAATGCTTGGATCACAATTAATCAGTTTCTTCTGGCTGAATGTCACTCTACTCTCCGCTCAGATTTTACTCCAGACAAACGCTCAGTAACTAATGTCAACCGGGGATGTGATGGATTACCCACACCTGTTGCTAGCCAGAAGCCTGCAGTCCGCATGCAAGCTCCAACACTAAAGAAAGACATTCCAGTCTAGCAAAACAAAAGCGTGAACGGGGGCCAGCCCTATCTTCGCCTTTAAAAGCACTGTTTAAAAATTAGGAGCCTTAAGAAGCAGCATGGTGTTGAGAGGGCAGAGCTGTTGTGTCACATGGTCTCCCTTGCACTACCTCGCCGTCAGATAACGGTAGAGCCCATCAATGGTCAGTTTCAATTCGGCTTTTGCAAACGGTACGGAAAGCAACCGTCCTCTCCTTTCAGCGGATCTACGTTGTTTTTTAAACAAACACGTTTCGTGCAGCTGCTTCAAGTTTTTAAAACGAGGGCGGCACAGGACTGAAAAGGCTCAATGTTGAAGCAGCACTGCAGGCTACTCCAGCTAACTGCTTAGCTGTAGTTCAGCAGTTCAAATCTCACCACCGGCTCAAGGTTGACTCAGCCTTCCATCCCTTCCGAGGTGGGTCAAATGAGGACCCAGATTGCCGGGGGAAACCTGCTGATTCTGTCAACCGCTTAGAGAGGGCTGTAAATACACTTATGAAGGGGTATATAAGATAAGCATAAGTGCACCAGCATGCCTTCCGTCCCCTGTCCTAATGTTTCTTTTATTTTTTTTACTACGGTAGTATCATGTACATGAATTTTATTTTATTTATTTATGTAGTCCAAAAACACAATGACACATAATGAAGGTTATGGAGGATACACTCAAAGTAAAATATATCAAATAAAGAACAGAAGAGAAAATATAGGCATAGGATATATCAATGAGGGAGTAGAAGAAAAGTTAGGGGGATAGAAGAGGAGATATAGGAGATATAGGAGAGACAGTAGGACAGGGGAAGGAAGGCAGGCTAATGCACTTATGCACGCCCCTTATCTAATGTTTCTTATTTTTTCTTACTAGTATCATGTATATGAACATTATTATATCTTTACACACCTCCAACATGTACTTGAAAAAAACAAACAAATTTTAAAAATGCTATTGCTGTTATACTGCACTCTCTCACATAGGTTCGTTTCCCCCTCCCCACTCCTCCCTCTGCTTCACCTGGGCTTCCCAACCTTCAAAAATACTCCTGAAAACTGTTCCAAGCCTCAGCTCTGAAAGACCCCGGAGACAAGACTCAGCCTATTCTTTTCACCTCTCGTCCCCCTTGAAAGCAAGTGGCTCTTAACGGGACTTCGGGAGAAAAGACACCCAATCAAGACGGCGCGCAAAGTTAAAGGGCAGCGCTCTCTCTCTCTCTCTCTCTCTCGCTCTCTCTCTGTCAGCCCCCCGTTAGAAAACAAAACACAGCGCCGTCGGGGTCGGCCAAGCGGTGGCGAGGTCCGCCTTTTCCCCCCCCCCTCCCATCCCCGTACTTCTCCTTAAAGGCGGCACCTTTAAGGCGAACCCGTCCTGCCGCGGGTGCCTCACAGGCGAGAAAAAACCGGGTCAAGATTCCAAAGCTACAAAAGGGAGGCGGGGAAGGGCAGAGAAACGGGGGCGCTTTGCCCTCTGGCGCGCGCGCTCCCCCGACCCGAGGAACTCACCCTTTTTCGGCTCGTGAGGCAAGGCGCGCTTCTTTTCCTCAGCGCGCGCTCAGGGCCGAGGCGCCAGCGCCGAATTTACCGGAGGACAACACCCACCCCACGCGCTCCGCAGGAGTAAACGGAGGCGGAGCGGGGCGCTCGCCCTGGCAAACGGGGAGCGAGCGGCGGCGGCGGCTTATAGCCGCGACGGGTCCGTCAGCCCGAACCCGCGCGATGGAATGGAAGAGCGGCGCGTGCGCGCGCGCCCTTGCAAGACCACACAGCCGCCGCTTTGCCCTGGGTCCCGCCCTCCCTCTGTGCGCCGCGCGAGGGGCTCCCGACGGAACAGCCGGGCGAGCAAGGCAAGATCGAGCCGAGAGGAGGAGGAGGAGCGGGAGATGCCTGGAACCATCTGTTGCAAAGCGCCGTTTTGGCTTGGGGAGGGGAGGGGGCTTGTGGGCGAAGCAGCGCGTCTTTCTCTCTTCCTCAGCCCCGTTTTTCCTGTGGCGTTTTTGGTGTGTGTGCGTGTTGGGGGGGAAGGGGAGATGTAGGGCGGGAAGGTTATCTGCCGGAAGGCCCAGTTGGAGGCACAATTAAGTCGCCCTTCGCTCTCCTCATCCTCTTGCCTTTGACATCCCTCGCCCTCGTCCTAACTTTTTTTTTTTGCGTCCACCTGCTAAATTCCTGGTTCCTCGCCCAAGCGAAATACCTTATTTGTTTGTTAGGTTTTTTTCAAAAAAGTTTTTTTAATCATCATTCCATACATAAATCAATATACTTTAATTATTGCAACAATACAGTGAAATACATAATTATACATTTTAGTCAATCATTCATAAGTTCTTTATACACTGCTCACAAAAAATAAAGGGAACACTTAAACAACAGAATATAAACTCCAAATAAATCAAACATCTGTGAAATCAAACTGTCCACTTAGGAAGCAACACTGATGGACAATCAATTTCACATGCTGTTGTGCACATTCAACTTTGCACAGAACAAAGTATTCAATGAGAATATTTCATTCATTCAGATCTAGGATCTGTTCTTTGAGTGTTCCCTTTATTTTTTTGACAGGATATATAAACTTTATTCCAGGTGTATGTTATTAAAGACAAGACAGCTAAACACAAGAACAATTTTTCCCAAATGCCATCACTCTGCTAAACAAATAATTCCCTCAACACTGTCAAACTATTTCCTAAGTGCACTACTATTACTACTAGTTTTTTTAATCATCATTCCTATCACCCATTTCATCCCACTAATGACTGTATGACTGTAACTTGTTGCTTGTATCCTTAAGATTTTTATTAATATTGATTGTTTCCTCATTGCTGATTTGACTCCTACAATTATTAAGTATTGTACTTCATGATTCTTGACAAATGTATCTTTTCTTTTCTGTACACTGAGAACATATGCACCAAGACAAATTCCTTGTGTGTCTAATCACTCTTGGGAAGCCTTTGGAGCCTGGGATAGGGCAAACCACAAGCCCACTGGGCCCACCAGAAGTTGGGAAACAGGACTTTTCTGGCCTCCAGGTGGCCTCCGGGGGAATGAGGGAAGTGGTTTTCACCCTCCCCGGGGATTGAATTATGGGTGTGGGCACTCACACCTATGCAATAGTGCGCACACACCCTCTTTCAGCACCTGAGAGAAAAAAGGTTCTCCATCACTGGAGTAGGGCATTGACAGGAGACATAAAGTCTTTTCCCTCACAAATAATTAAAAAAAGATTGGATGTCCCAAAGGTGCTTTTTCAGGAGGCAACTGGACTTTCTTTTGAAGACTTTTTGCTTCTCATCCAAGAGGTTTCTTCAGTTCTGACAGGATAATGGGGAATGGAACTATCCTGTCAGAGATGAAGAAGTTTCTTGGATGAGAAGCAAAATGCCTTCAAAAGAAAAAACAAGAAAGTCCAGTTGTTATTGTTGTTGTTGTTGTTGTTGTTGTTGTTGTTGTTGTTGTTGTTATTATTATTATTATTATTATTATTATTATTATTATTATTATTATTTAGACTTGTATGCCACCCTTCTCCGAAAACTCCAGTTGCCTCCTGAAAAAGCACCTTTGGGACAACCATGACCTGGATGACTGAGAATTTCTACAGACTAAAAGATTGGAGGATTTATTTTAATGTAGGAAGTGGCCACCTTCTTCCAATTTCTGAAAAGGTCCCGCTCGTTCCTAGCAGTATGATTTTTTTCATTGATGGAATGGTGATGTATGAAAAGAAGCAGCAGTTTTACCATTTTTGCTGTAAAAGCAAAATGACAAATCTCCTGTCAATTTCACATAAGAAAAGACAGATCCCTGTTCCTAATTACTTTATTTCAAGTTCACTGTATCTTAGTGAACTTGAAAAGATCTTGGAATGGCAGTGACTGGATGCACTTTCCAATGGGCTGGGTGCTGGTAGAGGACATTGTGGATCTGTAGAAAGCTAACTGCAGATTTTTTAAAAGATAGACCAGAGGTGGGTTTCAGCAGGTTCTGAGCAGTTCAGAGAACCAGTAGGGGAAATTCTCTGAACTGGTAAATACTACCTCTGGCTGGCCCAGCCCCCATCTGTCTCCCAAGTCCCAGCTGATCGGGAGGAAATAGAGATTTTGCAGTAATTTTCCTCTGGAATGTGGTGGGAATAGAGATCTTACAGTATCCTTCCCTTGCCAAACCCGTGAAACCATGCCATGACCATCAAATCACGCCCACAGAACTGGCACCAGAGAGCCGGATGAGGAACAAGGGCTGGAAGCTGACCAAGGAGAGATTCAACATGGAGATAAGGAGGAACTTCCTGACGGTCAGAGCGATCAACCAATGGAACAACCTACCCGCGGACGTTGTGAACTCCAACACTCTGGACATTTTAAAGAGAAGATTTAACTGCCACTTGACTGGCGTGCTATAGGGTTCCTGCTTGGGCAGGGGGTTGAACTTGATGACCTTCATGGTCCCTTTCAACTCTAACAATAAATAAATAAAATTGAATCCCACCACTGATAGATGACCCATTGCCATATATTTAAAAGAGGATGTCCAATTATTTGGTCTCAGAATTTTTTTTAAACAATTTTGTAGGGAAAAAGAGACCTGGGTAGAAATTCAGTCCTTAAATAAAAAATTAACAATTTTTTTCAGTAGATTTATAAAATAAGCATGTAAGGCAGGCTTTTCAATCTTGACAACTTTAAGATGTGTGGACTTTAACTCCCAGAACTAATTCTTGGATTTCACACATCTTAAAGTTGTTACTGTAAGTTTGAAAAACACTGTTGTAGGGAAAAAGAAACCTGACTGGAAATTCAGCCCTTAAATAAAGAAGGCTTACTTTTGTCCAAAGTCCATTAATCTCTGTAATAAACAGAATGCCACTACTGAACAGGTCTTATGCCCAAAGATAACATGTCTCACATAATTTA
This sequence comes from Erythrolamprus reginae, assembly GCF_031021105.1. Classification (NCBI taxonomy): domain Eukaryota; kingdom Metazoa; phylum Chordata; class Lepidosauria; order Squamata; family Dipsadidae; genus Erythrolamprus; species Erythrolamprus reginae. The sequence goes on along the minus strand of NC_091952.1, from coordinate 28,304,952 downwards.
TTGTTTCTGACACATAGAAATGTTTCTGTATCCAAAGAATTTGAAATGTTTAAAATATTAAATAAAATAGAGAACAAAACACGACAGATTTATTCATTCCTTTCCATGCCTGGAATTATGTTTAGATCATCCAACAAATTGTTGCCAGTCCTAATGATGAGTCGTTAAAGAATATAAGGGACTTGGAAAACACACAAACAAGTTTGGATTAATTAAAAGTACTAGAACTGTAAACATGGTGATTGGGCCACAGAACTTTTTAGATATTACCGAATCATTTTTAAAGTCATCTATGACTATCATCACAGCATGAACAGTTAAATTCATACTTTAATAAGAACAATTCATCCAACCTAATATTTCAATGGAACAACTATTCCATATAATGCATATTCTATTCTATTGCTTCCGTTTGTACTTGAGCCCACCAACAATATGCGGTAATCATCTGTGAGTCTTCTGGAAGGAGTTGACTACAAATTTAATAACAATGAAAACATCGCCTTGGTTATTCTGCTGAACCAAGCACAACACACCAATTCAGATAGCATACATTATGTAAAGTAAATACTTAATTCAGGATCTCATTTATTTTGACTCCTATTTTAAATTTATCTAACTAAGAATTAAAATGAGACAAGTTATGCTTAAATGACAAGTGATAGGACTAGAAATAACTTGTTTAAAGACATAAGTATATATACTAAAACCCTTCTTCTCAGGCACTATTCACAGCTAAAGGTAGTAATTACTATATTATTTCTCGGTTCATGCCAAGCAGTAGATTCTTGACACACCATTTATTTAAGGGTACTTAATGCTGCAGTGTATGCATGCTACACAGAAGGAAACTCCATAAAATATACTGTGACATATTTCTAAGTAAACATGCATATGATTATACCAAGTTCAGCAAATGCCAAGATCTCCACATTTTCTTTAGATAGCCTGTGTGTCTAAAATAAATAGCATAAATAATTTTAAATTCCAAGAACTGAAAGCCATGTCTAAATGGAAACATTTAGGATGGAAAAATAAAGTGGACAACTATATTATTAATATCATTAATAAAGTGAGGAACAGCAATTCCACCTGTTTACATGACTAAGCTAGCAACAACAAAGGAGGGAAGGAAGAGTGTTGGCCTGTGACATGGGTAATGAGCAAATTGAGTAGCATTATATAAAATCAACTGTCTTCAATGGGGATTTTAATACTCTGATGACATTAGCAGAGGACTAACAAAAGCTTAGTTAATTTTACTAGTTTTTAATCAATTTTAAACGTTCTGGAGATAGCAATGGCTGTTGCCTCTTCCTTTATATATATACGCACACATAATTCTTCTATGTACATCCACTATTATTCTAATGCTGTCTTCTCCAGAGAAAATATTATTGAATATTATTCAATTAATTTCAGTAGACATCCTCCGTGCAGTACAAGTGGATAAACTACGTTGTGTATAGTTTGAGCTTTAATTGGCTGCCGATCAGTTTCCGGTCACAATTCAAAGTGTTGGTTATGACCTTTAAAGCCCTACAGGGCAATGGACCAGATTAACTCTGGAACCGCCTGCTACCGCACGAATCCCAGCGACTGATAAGGTCCCACAGAGTTGGCCTTCTCCGGATCCCATCGACTAAACAATGTCATTTGGCGGGCCCCAGGGGAAGAGCCTTCTCTGTGGCAGCCCCAGCCCTCTGGAACCAACTCCCCCCGGAGATTAGAATTGCCCCCACCCTTCCTGTCTTTCGTAAACTACTCAAGACTCATTTATACTGCCAGGCATGGGGGAGTTGAGATAGCTCTTCCCCCTAGGCCATTACAAGTTATGCATGGTATGTTGTGTGTATGTTTGGTTTTATAATAGGGGTTTTTAGTTGTTTTTATTATTGGATTGTACATGCTGTGTTTATTATTGTTGTTAGCCACCCCGAGTCTGCGGAGAGGGGCGGCATACAAATCCAATAAATTATTATTATTATTATTATTATTATTATTATTATTATTATTATTATTATTATGCAAAATCAAATGTTGGGAGAGATGCTCCAAAAATTCTGATAAGGATTCAACATAAATCGTTTTTAAAAACTACCTGCTCATGACTTCTTCTTCTTTTGCAGATATTTAAAAGTTAATTATATCTATCAGGCATGATAATTCAGGGTTTTGTAAAGGTCATGTCATTACAGAATGTCCCATTTTCCTTAAATCAATTGATCTCATTGTATTTTGGTTTCTGCTTTCCCTTTTCCCCAGGCATTTATAAAATTAAATGAAATTAGACATCAGCTTTGAGGGGCCCTGAATTCTAAATCTAAAGGCAACTTTGAATTTTTCTGCATGCTGATTTATGAAACAAGAGGTACAACACTGATTCCATTCCAACTGCCACAACACTAAATACATGGCTATGGAAGAAAATGTTGTATCACACAAATGTGCAGAGCTTACTGGCATAGAAGAAGGAATTTGATATGTTCAGAGCTGGGATTAATTTTCTCATGCAGATTGCTTTTGAAATTGAATGTCTTTTTAGACCCTGGTACTGTTTGCTTGCTAAAGATAAATTTACATAGACAAGTGCAATAAATATTAGTTAGTAATTATCTCTGTGACGGCAGCATCCTTTTTGCAAATATATGATTTTAACCTCATAGATATCGACAAAACAAACTGTCCTATAAATTGCATTGAAATAAATCCATTGTGCTCAATAGGATATACTTGCATGAGTGAGTATAAGATTACTGCCTGCAACATAATGATCACCAGAAATTATGTTTCATTTACTACAAAGCACTTTGCATCAGGGATATACAAACATACACAAATTAAACTTTGGGACAAAATCTACCTGATTTTCCCAGCATCGGTATGCCCCGTTATTTTGAACTAAAACTCCTTAATAGTGGCCATGCCACATGAGTTTGTTTAAAATATCTGGATATCAGAGAAGACAGAAAGTCTTAACATACTTTTTTCATTTGGGTCATCAGATGTATTTATGCAGTGAATAACACTTGACTTTATTGGTCATTGTCTTCTCCACCACTTATTGGTAAAGAACATTATACATGCTACCTCTTCACCTAGATTTTTGATTAAGCTGTCACAGATAATAGCCGTTGAAAGATTGATCTCTCTTGAATATACCTAACAGTACTTTGAAACCATCCAAATTTTTCAACCAGTTAACCTTTTTAAATTAAAAACCCATGATGTGAACAGGTAGGTCCTTTGTCTCTAAAGAACTGCCAATCAATTTATGTGGGTAATTATAATTCTATTGGCAAGCGAGATGGAGGAGAGCAATTCAATTTAATTTTCCCATATCATGGGTAGATTTTTTTTGCAAGTTTTTATAAGATCTTCTATTTGAAAGTTTTTTTAAAAAAAAGCAAAGCAAAATAAATGCTTAGTTTCCCCAAAGAAATCCCAAAGAAAAAATGAGCTCTCTTGTTAGGATTATAACTTTCTTTTAAACGTGTTCCATTCTTTGAATATGTGGAAACAGTAGAGGAGGAGGAGGAGGAATATGCATAAAACATTCTCAAACTCAGTCCTTTAGTTCCATTCACAATAATTTACAGATAAAATAGTATACAAAAAAGTCATTGTAATGGGACAAACCATTAAGACTCCTTCATTTTATTATTTAAAATCATGTTCATTTCCAATATTTACTTTTAGGTAATGTGAATTTTCAATCTTAAAACATTGCTCAAACTTTAACTGTATGTGGCCTTCAAGGACCTTTTTGATGTCTGAGATTTCCTGTCACTTTTAGTGAGGATGAAAGAGAAGCAGGTGTTTAACACCAGCTAGATGGCAGCATTAGATGATTAATTAGATTAGTTGGATAATCTTGAAAAGGAAAGTAGGTTAGGCCTGGTGAGTAACTGATGACATAGGCTAGATTAGGAAATACGGTACATAAAATGTATCAATAGAAGGCAATGGGAAACTGCTTCCATTTTATTCTATTCCATTCTTTTCCATTACATATATGAAAGTAATATGAAACGAACTAACAAATCTAAGTATCTGTTAGTGAGCCAAAACCAAATTGGAGATTTTCTCCCCACATTTTTTAATTTTATTAGAAACCACAAAATAAATAAATAAAGGGAACACTTAAACAACACAATATAACTCCAAGTAAATCAAACATCTTTGAAATCAAACTGTCCACTTAGGAAGTCACTAAACTCTAATAAAAAAATGTGGAGAAAAAAAATCTCTGATTTGGTTTTGGCTCACCAACAAATATTTAGATTTGTTAGCTTGTTTCATATTACTTTTTTCTTTCCAACTCACTGAAATGTTACAAATTATATAAAATGTCTTGGGTCTCATTCTATCCATCTGCCTTTCAGCAAAATAAATTTCAGAAAGCAGAATGCATCCAAATTTAGGATGAAGAGCTGGAAAAAGAAAACCCCAAAACAACCCCCCCAAAACCCTCACACAATTGAAAAAATGTACCAAATCTGCAAAAATTATTATTATTTTCCTCTGCATGAATCCCTCCGTAAGCAGTTGGGTGGTATTCAAAATGCCTCTGCCTCCTCCATCTTAAGTCCTTCTCTTGCCTCCCTTCTGGTCATGTGACTCAGATTAGAACTCAGCAGCCTGGACTGCTTCCCAGTGCACGCATACACACTAACGGAATATTAAAAAATAGCATAAACATGCACATACCAAATTAGTTTGTTAGCAGCAGTAGTAGAAGTAAAATGCCTTCTACTACTGAAGATGCTAGTAAAGAAATTGGGAAGAATTTATCCCTGCCTGAGCAGAGGGTTGGACTAGAATAGAGGTGTCAAACTCCCGTTGTCAGATAATGTATTGGGACTTTTTCTCCTTTCGCTAAACTGGGTTGGGGTGGAGCCAGCACATAACGCATCTGCCCACAGGCTGCAAGTTTGACTGTCCTGGACTAGAAGAATCCAAAGTTTTGGTCGCCACGATGCAAAAAGGATATTGAGACTCTAGAAAAATCGCAGAGAAAAGCAACAAAGTTGATTAGGGGACTGGAGGCTAAAACATATAAAGAACGGTTGCAGGAACTGGGCATGGCTCGTTTAATGAAAAGAAGGACCAGGAGAGAGGTGATAGCAATCTTCCAGTATCTGAGGGTTTGTCACAAAGAAGAAGGAGTCAACCTATTCTCCAAAGTACCTGAGGGTAGAACAAGAAGCAATGGATGGAAACTAAACAAGGAGAGAAGTAACTTAGAACTAAGGAGAAATTTCCTGACAGTCAGAATGGTTGACCAGTGGAACAGCTTGCCTCTAGAAGTTGTGAATGCCCCAACACTGGAAGTTTTTAAGCAGATGTTGGATAACCATCTGTCTGAAGTAGTGTAGGATTTCCTGCCTAAGCAGGGAGGGAGTTGGTCTAGAAGACTTCCAAGGTCCCTTCCAACTCTGTTATTATTATTAAATATTGCATTGTATCATAGCAGTTATAGCAAAAGTATGTTACTTAGTGGGAAAATATTGGCTGAAAACCAAAAAGAGGAAGAAAATTTCAGTCAGTAAGAGAAAAGGCAGGCCTCAATACCTTCTACATTACTGTCCATTGAATTCCAGCAAACTTTCCAATAGAATGACTATTACAGCACAAATGACCCTCAAAAGACTTCTGCAAAACCTACCAGCATTGCTTCATCCCTGTTATCTCAATACCTTGCAACTTTACCAGAGTCATGAAGGATTTGTAGCAGCCACATGAATAATTTCTTTTTTAAGTATTCACTTTATAGAAGTATTACATAAAAGTGGCAGACTTCCTAATTATCATTGAAATGAGTATCACCAGGAAAAATTCATGAGACTCTCATATGCAGGGTTAGTAGAGAGAATAAAAGAAATCTGATTGAAAAAAACATAAGATACGTTGCAAACATCTCGATTGGAATATGAAATCTCTGCACTGTTGCACATACATAGAATAGACAATTTCATATATTTTTCCCAAAATGGATTTTGAAACCTAAAATGCAATCAAGAAGAAAGAAGGAAGGAAAGAAAGAAAAGAAAGAAAAAAGAGAGAGATAGAAAGAAAGAAAGGGAGGAAGGAAGGTAGGAAGGAAGGAGATTTAGATAGAATATTTAGCCCAAATATTGTTTTTTTTCTCTTTGCATTTTATCAAAGCAAAATTCAACCTTCAACTAAAAATCATAAAAGCAGCATTTTAATGCCATGTTATGCTATATTCAGAGAGATAATAGCCTTAATAGTGTTAGTAAGAAGTTATAAAAGTTTATCCATGCACAGACTATAAGGTTAGATAGTCTTCTGTTGGCTAAATTCTCCAGCATGTGAGTTCATTCAGATCTCTATCAAATTTGATTGCTATGTATCATTTTAATACTGAACACAATGTGCCAATTATAGGAAAGCTCCCACTAATTTGCTTCCAATGCATCAGAATCAGAATCAATCAGAAACATGTCATTTGGCCTAAAATTATAATGGTAGTCATGAGAACTGAACGTAGGATATTCAGATCTAATCATAGTCTTCAAAGTTATGGCAATACATTACATCACTTGATTAAAAAAAATTATAGAGGCCCTTTAATTTGCTTCGCAGATATCATTCTAACATGCTGCCAGGCTCCCTGCTCACACTGCACTTTGTAATCTTTAAAGGATCGTGGTAATGAATATGAATTGGAAACTGGTATCCTTCAAACTAAAATATCAGCCTTTGATATCAGCCTTTTTTAATGGAATGTTTCTTGGATGCATACTGATTCAGCATGGTGTAAAAGCTAAGCTTTGGATTAGGTATTGGGTTAGGTTTGGGAAGACATGGGTTCCCCCTAGCCATCAATGCTTTTTGTCTCTATCAGTGTCTATCAATGCCATCTTCATTGCATTAATTTCCACTACAAGGAATCTTATAGTGTAGTTACGGCTAACCTTTTTTCCTTTGGGTGCGAAAGAGCATGTGAGTGTGCGCTATCGTGCATGCACTAGTGACCACATCCATAATTCAATGCCTGGAGAGGGTGAAAACAGCTTCCCCTACTGCCCAGAAGCCCTCTGGAGGCTGGAAATGGCCTGTTTCCCAACTGCTGGTGGGCCCAGTAGGCTCATGTTTTGCCCTTCCCAGGCTCCAAAGGCTTCCCTGTAAAAACACCCTCCCCCATCCCCCTGGGGGCTCTCTGGAAGCCAAAAAAGCTGTCCCAGAGCCTCTGTGTGAGACAAAATCAGTTGGCTGGCACATATATGTACATTGGAGCTGAGCTAGGGTAACGGCTCGTGTACCAACAGATATGGCTCTGTGTGCCACCTGTGGCACCTGTGCCATAGGTTTGCCATTGTGGTTATTTATTTATTATTTATTTATTTATTATTTAGATTTGTATGCCGCCCCTCTCCGCAGACTAGGGGCGGCTCAGAACAGAATAAAAACAATTTATAACAAATCCAAATATAATTTAAGATATTTAAAAAACCCCGGTTTGATTTAAAAAACGCCATTTACTAAACAAACATACATACAAACATACCATGCATAAATTGTATAAGCCCGAGGGAGATGTCTCAGTTCCCCCATGCCTGACGACAAATGTGGGTTTTAAGGAGCTTACGAAAGGCAAGGAGAGTAGGGGCAGTTCTAATCTCTGGGGGGGAGTTGGTTCCAGACAGTTTGGGCCGCCACAGAGAAGGCTCTTCCCCTGGGGCCCGCCAACCGACATTGTTTAGTTGACGGGACCCGGAGAAGGCCCACTCTGTGGGACCTAATCGGTCGCTGGGATTCGTGCAGCAGAAGGCGGTCTCGGAGATATTCTGGTCCAGTGCCATGAAGGGCTTTAAAGGTCACAACCAACACTTTGAATTGTGACCGGAAACTGATCGGCAACCAATGCAAACTGCGGAGTGTTGGTGAAACATGGGCATACCTAGGTAAGCCCATGACTGCTCTCGCAGCTGCATTCTGCACGATCTGAAGTTTCCGAACACTTTTCAAAGGTAGCCCCACGTAGAGAGCATTACAGTAGTCGAACCTCGAGGTGATGAGGGCATGAGTGACTGTGAGCAGTGAGTCCCGGTCCAAATAGTGGAAATTAAATAAGGAGAAATACTTACGTGAGCTACCTTGAATTCCTAGAAAAAATATGGATATAAATTTTACACATGCAAGTGTTTTAGGCATATTTATAGTATAAAGCCGTGATGATGAACCTGTGACGTGTGACAAAGGTGGCATGCAATGCTTTCTCTGATGGCACGAGAGGTGTCGGCTCAGTTCAGCTCTGCCATGCATGCACATATGCCTCCCGCCAACCAACTGGTCGTTAGGTCTGTGCCACGCATGCGCGTGGGGTAGGCCACGTGTGAAAGGTGCACATTCATGTGCAGAGGGAGCAAGGGTGTGTGTGGGGAGCTGCACATGCATGCGCTGGGTGGGTGGGCACACACACTGAATAACACTGAGGCTGAAGTCACTACAAATGCTTTTTAAAATTCTTTATACAGAAGTAACAAGGTTGCTATGCGATCTCTGCTCTGGGCGCAAATGAAAAAACAATGTCGGTTTGCCGCTTTTATACTTTGTTTCTTCCCGCTCAACGCAACTGACATTTTTTTAAATTTCCAGGTCATTTTTAACCCAATCAGATTCAAACATGTCTGATGTGACTATTTACACCAAGTCAATGAATATTCAACACACTCATTGGCAGCCATATTGTAAACTGACAAAACCCGACAGCTTGATCTTGTGCATGTTACTTGATATAAGTCTCAACAAGTTCAATAGGATTTGCTCTCATGTAAATGTACACTACGTACACACCAGTGATAGGCTACCAAAATTTTTACTACCAGACTGTGGGCGTGGTTTATGCATTTTGTTTCAACATCTTTCAGTGCAAATTGGGTGCTCTGGGGTAGAGCTCCAAATTTTGCTACCGGAACTGCGTTCTTGGCTGTTCCCATAGAAGCTCATCACTGGTAGACACACACACAAACAAACACATACGGTGCACAGATTTTACAATAATGATGATGATGATGATGATAGATAGGTAGGTAGGTAGGTAGGTAGATAGATAGATAGATAGATAGATAGATAGATAGATAGATAGATAGATAGATAGATAGACAGATAGATAGATGATGGGTAGGTAGGTAGATAGATAGATAGATAGTAGGTAAGGTAGGTAATTACATTGCTATTGGCAACTTGGCAATGTTTGTGTCTCTTAAAGTGTACATATATTATTTTACTTTGTCTGCAAAGAGATTAAACTATGCATTGATTTGGTTTGTTTCTCTTATATTTTTTTATTAGCAAAACTTCTCTCCCACCATTGTTATCTTTTAAATTGCAAAGGGGCTAGTCATAAAAAATGGGAAAGCTACATGTTGTATTTACATGGCACAAACAACTTTGTGTTTGCATGGCCCAGTACATTGCCCCTTTCTTAGCAAACACGAGGAATGTATGACTGACGAGGACTGAGTACAAAAATTGGCTGGCCACTACAGCACTGAGGTGGTTTGAGAGGAGAGATTGAATTGCACAGCAAATATAGAGAGAAGAGTGAATCCAATAAAGGAGAATATTTGTAGCTCAGGGTTGAAATGAGGAGTTCTTGGTGAGCTTTGAGCTTGATTGTTTTCTTGCAGACATTTCATTACCAAAACTATACAACATTGTCAGTGCTAGTAACTAGTATAAAGTGACCAGATTTTTATATTGCTAAAGAGGGACACCATTGATTGGGGGGGGGGGGAGTAGAGGCAAAAAAAATTATTTTTATTTTCCCCCCTCTCTCATCCTCCCTCCTTTTCTCTCTGGGGGATGCCCTCACTTCTCGGTGATATACAGGCTGCAGGTGCCCAGGCTGTGTCCTGCGAGCATGGCCTCAGTAACAAGTTGCCGCAGCCGGATCCCCTCACTCAGTTCCGAAGAAGAATTCTTCAAAAAGCTTGTCATGAGCATGAGGCCTATCCTGAGCTGGGAGACACAGGAGGTACAACCCGTCCAGGATGACCCCAAGACGCTTTGCCATTTCCTTCTGCCGTCACCATAGAGGAGAGAGAGAGAGAGAGGAAGCAAATGGGGACATTTCTGAAAGCACGCAGGATGTGGGACAGATTATGAAAAAGTGTGACTATCCCGCAGAAAGCGGGACATCTGGTCACCTTAAACTAGTAGAAGAGTGAAAAGGGGGAAAAGATTCACTACATTTTCTTCTTCCCCTCCACACATGCCTTTAATTTCTTATGCTTATTATTTCTTACCGCTTTTTCAGAGATCCACATGATATGTTTACACTGAAAGCAAGTATTTGAATGTGCATGTGTGTATAGCATGATGTTTACTGGTCCTCTGATAAAAAATATACTATGTGTGAAAGGTGATTACTCAATAGAAAATGTCTAGATGGATTTCGATTGCTGTTTGTATCCAATACAGATAGTCCTTGACTTACAAACCATTTGTTTAATCACTGAAGTTACAATACAATGGTAATTACTTAAAACTGGGCCTCACACTTCCAACTGTCACAATATCCCCACAATCATGGGGATAGGAATACAGGTGCTTAGCAACCAGCAAGTATTTATAATGGTTGCAGCATCCCTGGGTCGTATGATTGCCATTTGCAACCTTCTCAGCCGGCTTCTGACAAGCAAAGTCAATGGGGAAATCACACACTTTTCCCATTAAGTATGTGATTCACTTAATGACTGGAATGGTGTGCTTAAGAACGGTGACAAGAAAAGTTATAAAACTATAGTCTGGATTGTGATTGTAAGTTGATAACTCTTTAATAGGTACAGAAATAGGCTTCACTTTAAAGTTTCTCTTGAAAAAAAAAATTAATGTGGCATTGTGCCACATTTGCAGGCAAGTTCTTAAAGCATACAAGAAACATAAAAACAAAATAAAACATATGTGTGTCTTTGTGTATGCATGTATAGATCTGTGTGTTTACATCTGTGTGTATGTCAGAGGTGGGCTTCTGTCGATTTGGAGGGGTTCTAGAGAACCGGTAGCTCTGACTCCAAGGCGAGAGTGAATTGGTTCTCTGTATCCATGAAAGTGGACCCTCCCTCCTTCCTGCCCCTGGGTTATACTGACCTTTATCCAGAGGTGGGCCACTGCCCGGATTGGGGGGGGGACATGCAGTGGGGTAGCAAAAATGCAGCTCCACCCCATTTGCACTCCACCCCATTTGCACTGAAAAATGTTGAAAGAAAATGCAGGGCGTTCTGCATAAGGCACACCCACAGTGTGGTAGTAGGTAGCCCTTCACTGCCTTTATCTCTGCTTCCGAAGCCCAGCTGATCAGGGAAAGCAGATACTGCCATTTAACAGCTGTGCTCCTTGGCTAGTTTGCAACATGGAAGGTTGGGTTTTTTATTTTGAAGTACTGAGCATGCCCAGATGATCATTTCCTGGAAAATGTCGCTATGCAAACTGATGGGGAAGGTAAGTAGAACTCACCCCTGGTGTATGTGTGTGTTGCATAAAATTAAATGGTAAAAATAAGAGCTGGAATAGATTTTCAGCACAATTCTATGGCCAATGGATGTCACCCCTGGGAATAGTTGAATAATAGGATATAGATATCAGAATTTGAACACTCATGATCTCAGCAGAAGTATCAACTTTGCCTTGAAACTGAGCTACTTCTGAAATGATGAATCTATTGTTGCTTCCAGATGACAGATGCTGCCAGACAGCAGATATACTTACATATCTTGTCCCAGATATGTTAGGCGATTAAAACAAGAAGGTGGGATCCTTTCCTATTTTACTCTTCCTGCCAGAGAACAATTTTGCACTACACGAATATTACTTGTTTATTTGTTGCATTATTTGGCTACTGCTGGCATCTTAAATTGAGTAAAAAGTAGTTACACAACCTGCTTTTAGCATAGTGTGTTATCTGAACCCAGCCCTTGTGATTTATAAATCATGATTTCTGGCTTAATGCTTAAATTGAACTCAACAATGGTTTGTTCAGTAAGTCATGATTAAATAAATCTTTAACTCATCAACGTTAATTGCTAGTAGGGAATGGGGCACAATTCATGGAGTGATTAAGTTATTTTCCTATCACACTTTGGCAGAGAGCAGTAGAAAATAGCCTAATTGTTCTTTCTTTAGCATGAAAAGCAAGACATTAAGATAATCCTTGACTTACAATCACAATAAAATCTGCCCAACAAGATGTAAATTGTGATCAGTGGTGGGCTACGAGCCAGAACGCTAAATTGTGCTTGCCGCCATGACTCATAAGTTCTTGCGGGACCAGCGTGATTTTGCTGCTGCACCTGTGGAATTAGCAAAATCGCGCACGGAGCCACAGGTAAAACCTCACCGAAACACAGGCGTAATTTTGCTACCTCCACAGGTGCAGCAGCAAAATTGCGCTGGTCCCACAAGAACTTACGAGCCGCAGGGGTGAGCGCAATTTAGCGTTCCAGCTCATAGCCCATCGCTGGTTGTGATGGTTGTAAATCAGGGTACCCATGTGACTGACCCAATTTTATGACATTCTTTGCAATGGTTGTTAAGCAAACATCACAGTCATTAAGGAAACTAATTGTTCATTATAGCATTTAAACTTATACACTGTTTCATAGTGCTTTTACAGCCCTCTCTAAGCAGTTTACAGAATCAATATATTGCCCCCAACAACCTGGGACCTCATTTTACCCACCTCGGAAGGATGGAAGACTGACTCAACCTTGAGCCGGTGGTGAGATCTGAACTGTTGAACTACAACTAGCAGTTAGCTGAAGTATCCTGCAGTGCTACACTCTAACCACTGCACCACCCCAGCTCATTATGGATTGCTTTTGCCTAAAACAGAAAAGAAAATGATGTTTTTCATCAACATTACCATAAAATATGCTCAATGAACACAAGATAGTGGTGGGTTCCTACCAGAGGGGACCAGAGCGCCGCACAAGTAGGAACCCACTGATTATTGAATTTTCGGTGATTTTTTTCCGGCGTCTCCGTGTCAGAGGAAGCCCTCCCGCCTGCTTTTGTCTTAATACTGTACTGACCTTTATTCTTTGTCCAAAGCACAGCTGAGAAGCTCCTATGTTTCAGCTTGTAATGTGGTCTTGAGCAAGTGGGGAAGTAAAATTGCATGGTGGGACATGTGCGCATGCGCAGATGCACGCCGGTAGCAAACTTTAACTGGAACCCACCCCTGCTCAGGACACTGCAAATGGCCATAATTGCAGCCTCAAAATGGGCTCAAAATGCTGTCATACAACTCAGGACAGCCCTTAGAACTTAGGAACCAGGTCATAAATACCCCTAGATAAGTCCATTGTAACTTTAAACAGTTGCTAAATGACAAGCTGTAAGTCAGGGTCTACCTGTAAACACAAGAACAGAATAATCTTGGCCATATTCCATCAAATCCAGTAGCAAGTTTCCTACGGATATGGTCGATGCAATTGTATCAATAGTGAAAATTGAGTGAGATTTTGCTTCTCCAGGAAGCAAAACCTCATAGGGGGGGGGGGGGCTTGTGTGTGTGTGTGAGATTTCAGTGATTTTTTGCTTCTGCGCATGCGCAGAATTAAAAAAAACCCCTGAAATCTCACTTGTGCATGTGTCCCCTTGTGAGATTTTGCTTCCTGAGCATGCGCAGAAGCAAAATCCCACTCGGTCCTGCGTGCAAGCCAGAGACGTGGAACAGCATGTGCAGTGCAATAGGAGTTATGGGAGCGGCAACCCCCGTTCTGATCAAATCCAACCCAGTCAGTTTGAGGGAAGGTTTCCATTTTTAATCATAAGTTATTTTGCATTTACTCCTCCTTTTTTATTTTACTGCACCTTTGAAACTTTATATACCGTACATTTTGAAGAAATAGCCCCAGTCATACTGAAGAGCAGTAGAATACAGAAAAGAGGGCAGTAAATAGATTAAGAAACAGCTACCCTAACTTTCCTGCATGCAAGCAAAGTGGCAGCCAGTCTTTGCTTCAGCTAATTAACTGATTAATCAATCAGCTAATAAACAGAATAGTTAATTGACTAATCAGTCAACAGCTTGCTCAGTTTCAATGCATTGTTTTAATTAAAGATGAGGGAGAAAAAATGCATTAAAAGTCTAAACCAAAATGTAATACAAGCCCCTTAATAAAGTCTATTAAAGCAGTATAATCCTAAAACACTTTGCATGGGTAGAATAAGCCTCATTGAGCACAGTGGGACTTAGTCTGGAAAATAAGATGCTTAGGATTGCAATCTCAGTGCCGTGTAGCATAATACCCTATAATTTGCAAGAGGTTTAAGTAAGTAAATAAATCGGTGATCAAGATTTGTATCCCAATTTTCCATTAGATTAGTGTCCAAGGTGGGTTATTTATTTTTAAAGTTTTTTAAAAGGGGAAATAAAACTCAAATTGCTATAATTCAGTAATATTGGGTCTCTGATTTTATAAATTGACACGTGCAGATTCTTCAGTGCCAGTTTTGAGCACAGATATACAATATTAAGTGAGTACTTCATGTTTTAAGGTATATTTTCTTTAAACAAAAAATGACTTCACTGAAATCTATTGTTCTTATTCTGGATAATGAAAAGTTAATAGAGGGTGGGTTGTGAGTAGAATTTGTAGACGTGGAGGCTGTATTACCACTCGAAAGTTGTTTATTGTCCCAGTTGTCACCATGGGAGGAAGAAAAGAATGAGGCATAATGACTGGGCTCCAGTTAGAATTATTAAGAATCTCAGCACAGTTCTACGAGGGTAATGAACCATATTTTTTTCTTCAACAATTATTTATTGAACACAATGAAACTTACACACAAAAAGAATGACTTTTCTTCTACACTGTCAGCTGTCAGCCTGGATAGCTTCAAGGCAGGATTAGACAGATTCATGGATGCCAAGTATATCGGTGGTTATTGAAAGGGATGTCCATGTACTGCCACTATGTTGGTTGAGGCAGGCAGGATTCCCTTGGGTACCATTTATTGAGGGTCAAGGGTTTTGCCTTCTCTTTCTGCTCAAGATCCCCATGTACAATTGGTGGGCCACTGTGTGACAAAGAATGCTGGACTCAATGGGCTTTGGCCTGATTCAGCATGACTCTTCTTCTTATGTTCTTACACTCCCTATTTTCCCACATAATCTCCATACCATTCTATGGTCTTCCTCCAGTGAGACATAAGGGCGTGTATGCCATGTCGGTACCACTCCTTGTTCTGGTCACAAAGCCTTGGAGCTCCGCCGAACCTTTTTCTAATGGCCTCACCCTCTGTGCCCAGCGACTAACCGTATTTCTGTCGACTGCAGATTCTCCATAAACTGTACACAAATGTTTGTAAATGTTCCCAACAGTTTCTTTCTTCGCATTGAGAAATTCAATGATGACACACTGCATGTAATGTACAAGACGCCATTTAGAAATGCTACGGCAGCTATGCTATCTGTCTGAAGAAATGCAAAATTTACACACGCACTCCAGACAATTCAAATAATGTATATCTAAAGTTTCGCATTTGTACCATTAAGAGGAGATTGGACTGCCATTTGGCTGGGGTACTATAGGATTTCCTGCTCAGGCCGGGATTTGGACTTGATGACCTGTATGGTCCTTTTCAACTCTAACAATAAGTAAGTAAGTAAGTAAGTAAGTAAGTAAGTAAGTAAGTAAGTAAGTAAGTAAGTAAGTAAGTAAGTAAGTAAGTAAATATTACTGTAGGCTGAGAAAAAAATTGGTGCATTACTTTCTGGGCAACCCTTATTACCTTGCTTCACTCATGATACAAAAATGACTTTGCACCCTTTGAGTTAGTTCTAACTCCTGATGACATAAAGATGTAGTTTTCTTGTTCACACTACTGTGTAATGTTTACTTTTGGGAGGATGTTGTTTGGGTTTCCTCACTCTGTCTACAGCCCTGGAATCTTCTAGAGGTCCTGCCTAAGTAGCAATAGCAATAGCAAGTAGCAATAGTTCTTAGACTTATATACCGCTTCACAGTGCTTCATAGTCCTCTTTAAATAGTTTACCAAGTCAACGTATAGCTGCTCATTTTCCCCACTTCAGAAGGATGGAAGGCTGAGTCAACCTTGATCTGATCAGAATTGAACTGCTGGCAGTCAGCAAAATTAGCCTGCAATACTCCACTGCACCACCATAGCAGTAACAAGAGTAATCCTGCTTAGCTTTTTCTGAAGATCTGTTAAGATTTGATAGATGCTGTTCTGCTGTCATCTGCTTAAATAAGACGTAGTCTCCCTGCTTGAGTTTTTTGTAAAAAATCATAAAGGTGAGAAATAAACAAACAAAATTAGGAAATTGGAAAGGTGCTTTGCAGATTGCAGAAGAACAAATACAGCCTCTGACTGCAGTGTTTTAGGTAACTTTATCTTTCCTCAAAATTGCAGGGCTTCTTTCTGCCATTAGCACATGATCTTAAGAAAAGATACATTGATTTTTTTAAAAAAATGCATGCAGATATTACATTCCTGTTCCAAAGTGCATTTTTGAAAAAAATAAAAATAAAGTAGCCTGGTACGAAAGAATGAATGAATACTTCAACAAAGTATCCCCATCTAGCAGTGTTCTCAGAAATGCTTAACTTGCAAGAAGGTAACAGCTAACTTGTGATGAATGTCATAGAATTATAAAGCTTTAAGAAACTTTGAAGAGCTGAAGGTAAATGAGATCGCATTTCATACATGTAGAGGGCTGGAGTCTTTGCATTTTCAAAAGTGCAGACTAAGCTCTAAAATAGGCACGCATTTTTATGTTCATGTCTTTTCCAACTTATAATGGAAATAAAATGACACTTTTCAATTTTCAGAAGTCATATTGATAGGCAAGAGTCTGGAGCTTATGCAAATCTATAGGTTGCCCACGGCTGATGGAGACCAGGATCTGCTCATACAGGAACTTTGAGCTAAAACATTCCTTAAATTATTATTTTTATTTTATTTATTTATTCTTTGTCCAATATACAATACATATGGAAGAGAATAGACATTAAGTAATATATATAAAGATAGAAAGTAAAAAAGAAGAGAAGTAGATGGGAGGGAGAGAATATATATGATATAGATAGATAGATAGATAGATAGATAGATAGATAGATAGATAGGTAGATAAGGAAAGAATATGTATGATATATAAGATAAGGGAAGACAATTGGACAGGGGACGATAGGCACATCAGTGCACTTATATACGCCCCTTACTGGCCTCTTAGGAACCTGGAGAGGTCGATCGTGGAGAGTCTAAGGGAGAAATGTTGGGGGTTGGGAGTTGACACTATTGAGTCCGGTAATGAGTTCCACGCTTCAACAACTCGATTGTTAAAGTCATATTTTTTACAGTCAAGTTTGGAGCGGTTAATATTAAGTTTGAATCTGTTGAGTGCTCTTGTGTTGTTGCGGTTGAAGCTGAAGTAGACATTGACCGGAAGGACGTTGCAGCATATGATCTTGTGGGCAATACTTAAATCGTGTTTTAGGCGCTGCAGTTCTAAGCTGTGTGTGTGTGTTTCCATTCTTTGCTTTGCAGACTTCTGGTAAGGGAATGAAAAAGAGGGCCTGGAGAAAGAAAAAAAAAAGGAGAATGATACCAGAAAATTTCAATTGACATTTCTGTTCATTGAGAAAACGTTTTTGGCCTTCTGTGCAAAATATGGGAAAGCAAATATGGGAATTGTCAAAGTTGAGTTTTGAAGCAGCCCGCCCTGAAGTAGAAAGGATTTCCGGCACTGGAGAGGTTTTGAATGAAGACATTAGAGCAGGAATTCTTCAGAAGACTTTTACTTCTTCTTAGTATCAAAACTATATTCTATATTTCAGAGCACCAAACTATTTTACTAGGCGACTCTACCACAAATTACAAGAAACCACCACTGACCACAAGCCATATCTATACAAAGGTGCATCACTTTATATACAGATCTTGACCAATCAGGTGGTGGCCCAGTCTGCTGATCCACTATGACTCAGCATTTGTTTTACTTTACATTAATTACAACATTTCCACTGTGGCTGGAATATTACCTCAGGCATAGTTCCCTCTAAGCTGAGCAGTGAGCAATCGCTCACTTAAAAATCATCATCAACTCAGAGTTTTCCAAACCTGCCCAGAAGCTGAGAGGGAAAGAGTGAGAGGGAAGGAGAGAGAGAGGAAGAGAGGAAGAGAGAGAAACAGATAGAAAAAAGAGAGGAAGGAAAAGAGAAAGAAAAAGAATGGGAGTAAGGAAGAGAGAAAGAAAATCAAAATCTATTTTGAAACTAGCTCAACTATTTAAGTGGCATTTTGATATTGATAGAGTTGCCCTATTATGAGCTCACTGTTATAGACACACAGTACAGTATTTTATTTTGAAATTCTCTGAGGCAAAACAGGTTTGTTTGTTTGTTTGTTTGTTTGTTTATTTATTTATTTATTTATTTATTTATTTATTATTTCTGTGCCGCCCAGTCCCGAAGGGACTGCCGCTCAGACACTATACTTTTCCGCCCACCCCCCCAAAAAAATTAGAGGGAACACTGACCTCAGGTACTAATCTTGACAGGAAAAAGTTCCCTTCTTTATCCCCAGTACATGCGCTGACTAGTACTGTTAGATAAAGTATTAATACAGGTGCCTGTCTCTTTCATATGACTATATTAATCAATTTACTTCATTCCATTAACTAATAAAAGATTTAAATGCTAAATGTTTCCAATGTTGAGCGTTTAACAACATACCCTCATTTACCCCAATTATATTGAGTTCTTTGCTGTACTTTCACAGGTGCATGGGCTGTTGTATTATCCATGAACAAATATGAGCTAGCTATGTTCCATTATATGAAACATTCATCCATTAGCACTTATGCCCTTTAAATGTTCCCCCTGCAACTGAAGTCAATTTTCTGTAGTTTACACCTGCAAGCTTCTTTTTGCTTTCAGAAACTCTTGGTAGGCTCCAGAACGCAATATTTGAAACTTAAATATTTTATAGAAATTCACTCACTTTCTTTGCTGAATGAAAACTGCAACCAATATATGAAACTTGAGTTGTCCCTGCACAAAGTCTTTTAATGTTGTTGAGAGATTGATTTTCTTCAACAAGCCTCAAGGAGAATTATAATGGAGGTCCTATATAGTGCCCTTTTCCATCACTAAGATTCTTACCTAATGTTTGTACAGACTCTGTGGAAAGGTCACATTTAGCATAAAATGTCTGCAACTGCAATTAAAATTGTATAGTTTGTAGGTGCAGCCCGATTTGTCTCCCAGATTTCTAGTAATCTTTAAATATGCATTTGTAATAGTTTCTTGTTCCAGCATTTCATTGCCTTATTGTTGACTTTTTTTCCTACTGAGAAGAGAGAAGCAGAATTTAATTACTGAAGCCTTCTTCAGTTTAAATTAAAGAAAAGAAAATAAGATAAATACTTTAAGTACTGTACTGCTCATTGCGCTTCCTTCCACAGAACAAAAAAACCTGACTCTGGAACCTATCAGAGAGGCTATTTGAGAGTTGAGAAATTAATAGCCTATTCATCTTAAATCCACAATCAGAAGCAATAAAATGTAAATCAGCAAAGAAGTGTTGCATTTAAAGTCACAGGAGTCACGAAATGCTTTGTCTAAATCAGTGAAATGATCACATACCCCCATACAAAGTGCAAGAGGCTGGCAATGTCACAATTTTCATATTCCGTGAAAAACAGATCATCAGAGATCAAAAGTTTATATTTAAGCAGATGCTGAGTATTCAGTACAGTCATGATAATGTAATTATGTTATTTTTGTGTTGAATAAAGGTTGGATTAGTTGACCTTCATAATTTCTTTGCACCGTAAAATTCTGAGTTTCATTTTAGTGATAAAGTTACAACAGCATAGAGGAAAACCTCATTCAAAGCAGACGGTGGAAGTATTATGAATAGTGATGGGCGAACCCAACGGTGTTCGGGTTTGGCACGTTTGGCTGAATTTTGTGCAAAATTCGGCCGAACCCGAACCGAACCTGAACGGGGAATCCCTCCCACGAAGAGATTCTGGGGGCGGAGCTTTGACGTCACTGGCAGGTTGCTAAGGACGCCAAGGTGATCACTTCCTGGATTCCATGGAATCCGGGAAGTGATCACCTTGGTGTCCTTAGCAACCTGCCGGTGATGTCAAAGCTCCGAACATGACCCCGAACCTTGCCTGAACTTTGAAAACATTTCAGGTTCGTGTTTGGCATACCGAACACCGCAAAATTCGGTACGGACCAGAATTGTGCGGGTTTAGTTCGCCCATCACTAATCATGAATTCCAAAGAGAATCACTGAATTAATGTCTTTATATAACCAATCTTAAGCTTTTTAAATCTGATATGGTGCAAATCAAGGATGGGTTCCACTTACCTTCGTCACTGGTTCGCATCGTGATGTTTTGTGCACTGCACACTTGCTTTTCTCATGTATGGCCCCTATCAGAGTGTTGTATAGTTATATGAAATGCTGCCAAGCATCCAACCATCAAAGGGTTTTAAGGAGTTTCTCCTTTCACACATTTATTTATTTATTTATTTATTATTTATTGGACTTATATGCTGTCCTTCTCTGAGGACTCAAGGCGGCTGAGTAAATCCAGTGAGAGACCCAAATATAGTGGTACCTCTACTTAAGAACGCCTCTACTTAATAACTTTTCTAGATAAGAACCAGGTGTTCAAGATTTTTTTGCCTCTTCTTGAGAACCATTTTCTACTTAAGAACCCGAGCCCGGAAAAATTTCCCAGGAAATTTGAGAGTGGCACGAAGGCCTGGCCAGTTTCCTGCCATTAATAAAGGGAATAAAGAAGTGAAGGAAGCATTTTCCTTTCTCTGGGCACTTGGAGAGGGAATAAACCTCTGCCAGCGCCCAGAGAAAAGAAATGCTCCTTTCGTTCTGAGCAGCAGCAACTGTCCTCCTTCTCTTCTTCCTCCTCCTCCTCCCACCCTAATTCCAAGCTTTTATTTCTTTCCTAATGGGTTTGCATGCATTATTTGCTTTTACATTGATTCCTATGGGAAAAATTGCTTCTACTTACAAACTTTTCTACTTAAGAACCTGGTCACAGAACAAATTAAGTTCTTAAGTAGAGGTACCACTGTACTCATAATTATGAACAAACAGCTTTGCTTTGCTACTTCATTCGGAACCAAAGTTAAGAACAGCTGTTTTACCATTTGCATATAAGCAATACCAGATCTAAAGACAATACGAAGAACATTAACTTTAAGCAACAATGGCTGTTGTATTAAGACTGATCTCATCCTTCCCCCGGGTCCCACTCCCCAGCCAGGTCCTAAGAGAGCAGAAAAAGGGTTTGAAAGGGGAAACAAGTGCAGACACATTCCCAAAATTGAATTCTCCTGCTTTCTGTTTGGTCAGAAATGCCTTGCAAAATCTTGGAACCCTTGGAAAAGTTTTCACTGTCACTGACAGTGGTTTCGTTTAATTCCCCTCACACATTTTCTTTGCTGGCTCAAATAGTTGTCATGCACTGGGTACCTCTTGTTCTCTTTGGTGCAATCCTCCCTCTTACCACCATCTGTCTGGCAGCCAACGCATCTTCCTTGTAACCAGGCAGGCAAGCATGACTTTTGCCTACAGGGAAAAAACTTCTTACTTATGAGCAATCTTTCTGTCATTAGCTGGAATACTTCCCCTCTTGTCTCTTTTGTCTCCTTAAGTTATCTGATTCACAAGTAATTTGGCCCAGTACTTTGGAGGCCATTCTATGTAGAGAAAAGTAAAATCCTGCACCTAGGCAAAACCCCCCTAAAACATGCATACAAATTAGGCAAAACCACACTCATCATAAGTGACTGTGAAAGGGATCTTGGAGTCTTGGTGGATAACCAGCTAAACGTGGGCCAGCAATGTGCAGCAGCGGCTAAAAAAGCCAACACAATTCTAAGCTGCATGAACAGGGGGATACACTCCAAGACCAGAGAGGTAATAATACCACTCTATAAGGCCCTCGTCAGACCACACCTGGAGTATTGCATCCAGTTCTGGTCACCACACTTCAAAAGAGATATAGAGACTCTGGAAAGGGTGCAGAAAAGAGCAACTAAAATGATAAGGGGACTAGAGACCAGGCCATACGAGGAAAGGTTGCTGGAACTGGGCATGGATAGCCTAGTAAAAAGAAGGTCTAGGGGGGACATGATAGCTGTATACAGGTACTTGAGGGGTTGCCACGGAGAGGAGGGGCACACTATTTTCCAGGGCACCAGAGGGTCAGACGAGAAACAACGGTTGGAAGCTGACCAAGGAAAGATTCAACCTGGAGATAAGGAAGAATTTCCAGACGGCGAGAGCGATCAACCAGTGGAACGGCCTGCCAGCGGAGGTTGTGAACTCCCCAACTTTGGACATTTTCAAGAGGAGATTGGACTGCCATTTGGCTGGGGTGCTGTAGGATTTCCTGCTCAAGCAGGGGGTTGAACTTGATGACCTGTAAGGTCCCTTTCAACTCAAATAATAAACAAACCAACCAACCAACCAACCAAGAATGGCACCTTTATATTCCATGGCACATTGAAACCCCTCAAATTGAAGTTTGCAGGTGATTCAGAAGAATGCCTTAGTTATTGGTACTCAAGGCTGCAGAGTCCTCAGAACTACGAATGTACACTTTCTCACCTAGGTCATGAAAAACATCATAAAAGCTACGATATGACTGAATGCAATATATGACCGAATGCAATATAAGAACTCAATCTGAAAGAAGCTTTTAGGCATCAGCTCCTAGAATATACACTTTATTGCTGAGCTTTCCCTTGGTATATGGTTGTGCACTCTGGAAATAAAATACCTAATTAGATGGGGTTTGCTTTGATCCAGCAAAGCTCTTCCTAAGTATCAATGTTCTTGTTATCCCACTTTAGACCACACTAGGGAATACTTATTGTCTGGGACCTTTAAAAAAAATTGCAAGTAGTTGAACCTTGAGACTGGAGGGGGCGGAAGACACCTCCATCCCATCCATTCATATGATATTAGCATTCAGAATTCAGCTTCAATGTGAAGGAAGAGGTGGAAGAATAGAGCGGAAGGATACAGGTTATGGCAGAAGAATTTAAGTGCTCTTCCCTAAACTGTATTTTCTTCATTATCTCCAATAGTCCTTGCCTGGAATCACATTTGTAAGAAATGTATTAGTACATTATTTTCAGTTGCATAGAAAATCAGATTTTAATAAAACAATCAAGAACTGCTGGAATCATGAAATAAAGCATTAGCAAAACCAGATGATATCTTGCTCAATTTGCAATTATTTCTTTCTTTGCCGTTTTTTACTCGCCCATCCTCCTTTGAACTGTCTTCTGAGTTAAAAATGTATCTGTAGATATGAGGCACTTGCTAAAGTGTCCCAATCTATTAAATATTTTATTACTCTAATTTAAACCAAATAACCATCTTTTTGATTAAACTACTTCAAAGTCAAGTAATCCTAGAGAGAAAACTGTATGGCACATTTTGTCATTGTCAGGTCTTTATGTAGAAAGTATTATTCTTTACAATTACCCAGCTGGAAGCATTTTATATTGCTTTTGCAGAATTGCTTACTGACAAATAGAAAAAGGGAAATGTTAAAATACTAAATTAATATATATCCTATATTTCCATGTACTGTTTGTTTATATTAAACACAGACACATATACATAGAATTTGAAGGTACCATAAAGATCAACTAGACTCATATTCAGGTAAGAGTTAGATTTGCAAGATTATGTGAGAAGCTTCAGAGAACTTTTCCATCACAAATGGCATCAAACAGAGCCGAGATGGCCCAATGGGTGGAGTGCAAGTACTGCAGGCCACTACACCTGCTAGATCTACAGGTCAGCGGTTCAAATCTCATCACCGGCTCAAGGTTGACTCAGCCTTCCATCCTCCCGAGGTGGGTAAAATGAGGACCTGGATTGTGGGGACAATATGCTGGCTCTGTTAAAAAGTGCTATTGCTAACACATTGTAAGCCACACGGAGTCTAAGGAGAATAATAAATAAATAAAAATAAATAAATAAAATCAAGCAAGGGAGCATGTTGGCACTGACTGTGTTCAACGTAATGTTTCCAGTCATGTTGTCAGATGCCTTCCAGAACAGTTCCCTGGGAGTTAGCCTGAGATACAGGACTGATGGGAAACTGTTCAACCTGTGAAGACTCCAGGCTGTCACCAAAATAAAGGGGACTGTGCTACGTGACCTCCTCTTTGCTGAATGCAGGATCAGAGCAGGAAATGCAAGCCACGGTGGATAATTTTGCAGTGGAATGCAACAACTTTGGTCTCCTCATCAACATAAAGATGCATCATCCAGTTCCGAAAGCCAAATACCAAGAGCCTATCATCACAATAAAGAGACAAAGCAGTGGACTAATTTACATACCTTGGCAGCACCCTCTCCTGCGCAGTCACAATTGACATTGAGGTCACCTGCAGAATCGCCAAGGCAAGTTCTGCATTTGGCAGACTAATGACCAACATGTAGAGCCGACATGGAATAAGCCTTGCTACAAAGCTCAAAATCTACTGACCAGTAGTGCTATCCCTGTTGTATGCCAGTGAGACTCGGACTGTATACAGGAGACATGCTAGGCAATTGAACCACTTCCACATGACCTGCCTCCATAGAATTTTGAGGATCCAGTAGCAGGATAAGGTGCTTGACACTGAGGTCCTCTCCAGAGCAGGCCTGCCATCAATTCCTACCCTGCTGATGAAAGCCCTGATGGTGAACTGTCTAAAGAAAAGCGATCACATGGGGGACAAAGGAAGTGTTACAAAGACATGTTGAAAGCCTCCTTCAAGTCCCTCGATATTAACATCTCCATCCTGGGAAACCCTGGCACAAGATCGACCAACATGGCACAGGCTGATCCACCAAGGCTGCCAGACATCTGAGGCCAGAAGAACATTCAGAGCAGAAGAGAAGCGAGCACTCCGCAAAGCCAGAGCTGCAAATGCTGCAACAATGGTGCCCACACATGTCTGCCCAACCTATGCCCATATAGGCCTTACTAGCCACCAGCGGACACATCATGTACAGCACGCAACCCATTAGATGTCAAGGTCCTCTTCGAACATGATGGACGAATATCATTGAAGGACAAGAAAAATTAAAATTCATAAATGCTCTAAACCATAGCAATGCATAAACAAGAGAGTTAATGTGTGTCTGGTGTGGGGATATCTTTGTACCCATATTGCAGGGCACACATATCTTCAAATGCAAATTTATTTTCCAACTGAAAGAATGCTTCAAAATAAAAAGCAAAGTTGGACCATCATGCAAATAATAGCATAATCTGCCCAGGCAGAAGGAATATATGAATGTTTAGACATCATTTGCATTCTATTATTCACCTCTTTATTTGATGCCAAGGAAATATGCAGTCAGACTGTGCAAATTAACTCCACAGATCATTTCCAATTTATCTGATATTTTGAGCTACTTTTAATAAGGGATCCACAAAAATCACAACTATGACATATTTGAATAAAAACGACAGTATGCTATTATCTTAGGAATAGAGAGGTGATGGTAAAAAAGAATAATCTTAGTCTATATGCCCATAATTCCTATAGAAATGGGGTAAAAGCGGATTATATAAATTGCCTTTCAGCTCTATCTGAGTTACCTTATCTGTGATTACTGAATTGTACTTCTATGGGCAAGAACTGACTTTTGCATTGCTCTTTCTAATTTTATAGTAGTAAGATCAATTCACTATAAAAGTAGAACAGTAATGGTAGAAACTTCACAGACATCCTCCCAAAGATACAAAGATTTTAGTTTATTTAGATCCTAATACTATCCACCGTACCAAATATCTGCATGTGTATGTTCCAAGGTTACCCAAATTAAAAAAAATAACACTAATTATTGGCTTCCTGTATTTAATATTTGAGAATAGGTAAGTCTCATATATATTTCCAATTTGGAAAACTGAATCTTCCTTCATAACTGGTAATTGCATTTTCTGTTAAGATACTGCTGGAATCCCATTGAAATATTTCAAACAAGGATTTTATTTAATGAAAATATTTTCCAGATTTATAAGCTAGAATTTCTTCCTGTATTACTGTAAATTACTCTGGGAATAATATTGAGAGTATTCACATTTCCCCAAAGGATAAGGTTTAGTGACTTCCATCTATCAATATTTTTTTTAAAAAACCTCTCTAAATGTTTTGATATATCTATATACCAAAGGATATAACAACCCCCCCACACTAAATGAATAACAAATAGAATACATAGAGATATACACATACATATATACACAAACATTTAATGGATTTGGTACAAAATTGGAATTCACATTTTTAATGGATTACTTTTTTTTTTAAAATAGCTTTAAGAAATACCAATTTCAGGGCTTAATACTAAAATCTTAATGGAACTGCAACTATTTCTTTTCCAGTGACTCAGCAGTTCAAACTTCTGGGATCTGAAAATAATTGCAAAATGCAAAATAGATAGCTCATACCAGTGCACTGATAAGCATTAAGCATATTTTGCAATATAAAAGACAGGTTTGGATATATATTATATTGGTTGGGCACTTAAATGTCTGAATAAAAAAAGTCATACACAATGTCATATAGCAGTAAACTCTCTTAGAATTTATATTAAAAGATCCATTTCTATTACATTATATTGGGCACCCTATCAATACCTACTGACATTGAGTCTGAATTATGAAATGACACTTGAGTGGTACCCTAGAGAAAAATAATGTAACTGAAAAGATTAGATACAAAGAACAAGGAAATGGTTATGTTCAAAGAAATTGCTATCACAGATATGACTCTTTAAGAATCAGGAAAGACAAGCGATCCGATTTTCCACTGTCTCCCAAACAGTATTTTTGGTTTTGTTTTAAAATGACAGTATAAATATTGAAGAAGAAAGAAAATGAAAGAAACTATTCGGAGGACGATGGAGAAGAGGAGGAGATGATGATTGAATTTTTAAAGTAGCTCTAGATTAGTGGTGGGTTGCTCCCGGTGCATACTGGTTCTTAGAACCATTAGTGGCGGTGGTGGGAGGCTCCGCCCACCCACCCAGGATGCTCCACCCACCCACCCGGGATGTTTCTGCGCATGCACAGAAGTGTCGTGCATGCACACAAATTGGTGGCAAATTCAGAACCCACTACTGCTCTTAATGTGCAAATATTACAAAGTTCTGATTTTATGTAAAACCCCAACAATTTATTGTTTCACTGCTATACTTGGAATGCTTAACATCTTTGCAGATAACTCTTTGCCCTTATATAGCATCTTCTTCAGCCTGGTATCTTACAAATATGCTAGATTTAAACTCTCATCATGACTAAGACCTCCATGTAGATCTATGTTTTTGCTACTTTAGTAAGAAAATTCACACATTCACAAGATCTCAAATTTATTGTTCAACAATACAATTCTCTAGAAAGATCTAGGAGTTTTGGAAAGGAACTTTGGTTGGCTCTTGGAATCTCTTTATGCCATGTTTCCTGTCCAAATTTCTGGCAAGCTATTTGCTTGGGAGACACTTTACGCATTATTCACTGAACTATTTTATCCTCACTGGCTGAAAAAGAATAATTTGATGGGAAGAACTCTAATCTAGCATCAGTTCAACATCATGCCCAGACAAAGGAAAGAGGTGATCAGAATGAGCATTGCACTCTCCAGGTGCAGAACACACTCTTTTTCTATACTTATCATGACTTTTCACACATTTCCCAAATTATTGTAGAGCAGGTGTATCAAACTCACATTGTCACAGCGGTGCCACATGATGTATTTCCCTCTTCGCTAAAGTGAGTATGGCCTTGGTCAGTGTGTGACACATCCAGCCCGGTAGTTGGAAGTTTGACTTCCCTGTTGTAGAGTGTCTCCTGGCTTGTTGCTACAACATCTCCTGACTTTTTATTTGGGACAAATTTTCATTAATTGGCCTTGCCATTTGCTTCTTTGTTTATTATAACAATAGAATATCTCTTTTTCTAGAAAAACAAACAAACAGACCTCGCAACTTTCAGGTACTTTGTAAAGGTACCTTGACATTTCATCAAAATTTCTGATGTAACCTGTTCAAGTGCTCCTGATCACTGTACTAATACACTATACTAGGTTGAAGGTCACCTTTACTGGGAAGATTTAAGTGTCTGTCCTACTTCAGTGAGAATAAGGTGAGGAGAGTTTGTCTGGCAATAGAATGAATCTACATTCCCCAACTGGAATAATATAGTTGCATACTGTATAAAGTTAAATGCTGATATTGCTAATAAAATAAATAAACAATAAATAAATAATAAAGGGGCCTTGAGTTTTAAGCATCACAAAATTATGGTTGAAATCAAGAGAAGTTAACAAAAGGGAGATTAATTGCAATTAATAGAACTTCCAGAATAAATGTACTGTATTTAGAACTGTGCCCTGCCCAGTTCTTTTGATTTGGCTCTTTTGACATCCTATTCATGTTCCTTCCAAACCAAGCCTAACTGAATTCAATGGAATAAATGTGGATATGTTTGATTTCTGAAAGCTAGCTTCAGCTTAATTCGATTCTTTTAGTCTCACAAACCTCTTTTGTCCATTTGAAATATGAATCATATCTCTTCAACAAGTACTAAAAACAGTAGGCCTTTATCAAACACAATAAACTGCATTTTCATTTACAGATCATAATTTGGTGGCAACAAAGTTCTAATTTTTAATTTTTCATCTTTTTTTTTCCAAAGCATGAATTTTGGAAACCGACACTCCAACATTTCATAACCATAAGCTAATTCCTTCTTGTAAATATTTTAATGTTCTGCACCTCTTTATGCAAGAAGAGGTTTTCTCTAAGGCAAGTAGAAAAGATTACATAGGATTCCCCCTCCCTTAAGATAACAATAACTTGCTCGGAATAATTTCTTGGGGCAAATTATTTCAATATTTGGTGGTAAAATAATGTTTTTGCCAGGGTCCCTACCAGTTCTGATCAGTGCTTTGTAACAACTTAAAGCAAAATGTAGAAGGAATAGCATTCAAAGGATTGAGGTTGTGAAATAGCTAATACACAAATTGGTTACTTGACAATTTTTAATGCTTGAAAACAATATAAGAAAAGCCATGTGGAACTGTTTATAAATGCAGTTCTCAACTAAAAAATGCAGTTAGTTGATAATTTAACTGATATATTTCCAGCCATCTTGATTTGAAATAGTGAAAACTATTTAAATGTCTAGGTTAGTTCACAGGTTGATTCCTGTAACCGAAAGTGTTCACCACCTTGAGGCTCGACTACTGTAATGCTCTCTACATGGGGCTATCTTTGAAAAGTGTTCGGAAACTTCAGAATGCAGCTGTGAGAGCTATCATGGGCTTTCCCAAAAATGCCCATGTAACACCAACGCTCCGCAGTCTGCATTGGTTGCCGATCAGTTTCCGGTCACAATTCAAAGTGTTGGTCATCACCTATAAAGCGCTTCATGGCACCGGACCAGGGTATCTACAAGACCGCCTTCTGCCGCACGAATCCCAGTGACCGGTTAGGTCCCACAGAGTGGCCTTCTCCTGGTCCCGTCAACAAAACAATGTCGCTTGGAGGGGCCCAGGGGAAAAGCCTTCTCTGTGGTGGCCCTGGCCCTCTGGAATCAACTCCCCCCAGAGATTAGAATTTTCCCCACCCTCCTTGCCTTTCGTAAGCTCCTTAAAACCCACCTCTGCCGTCAGGCATGGGGGAATTGAGATATTCTTTCCCCCTAGGCCTTTACAATTTATGCATGCTATGTTTGTTTGTATGGATGTTTAGTTTTATAATAAGGGTTTTTTAGTTGTTTTTAGTATTGGATTCACATGATGTTTTTTATTACTGTTGTTAGCCGCCCCGAGTCTACGGAGAGGGCGGCATACAAATCCAATAAATAAATAAAAAAATTAATTTCCACCTGCCATAAGGGGAACCAAAGTGTATTATCTTTCTTTGTGCCTACATCACACTTCCAGGTTTTATTGTTCTCTAACATCGTGAAGCAGAAGGTGAAGCTATTTGTATCATAACAAAACAGTGATTGTACTAGTGGTAATGAGTCACTGTCACAGCAGAACATTGAGAAAGTGTAAGATTTTGAAAATTATTTGGAGATGGTCTCTGAGTTTCATCAGCTGCCAAGAATCAGTTAACCCTGGACCAAATTAAACTGATTGTTATTTATTTGTTTATTTTTATTTATTTATTTGTCATAAAAATATAGTATTATGTTGTAGTATGTTTAACATAATATAAGTATAAAGTAGAGATAGGAAAGATAAGACATTAGGACAGGAACGGTAGGCTCAAAGGTACACTTATGCACGTCCCTTATACACCTCTTAGAAAAGGGGAGAGGTCTATTGTAGATAATGTAAGGTTGAAGGTTTTGGGATTGGAGGAAGAAACAAGAGAATCCAGTAGTGAATTGACAACTCTGTTGCTGAAATTGTATTTTCTGCAGTCTAGTTTGGAGCGATTTACATTTAGTTTGTATCTATTGCATACTCTTGTGTTGTTGTTTTTAAAGGTGAAGTAGTCGCTAACAGGGAGTACATTGTGATGTATGATTTTATGAACAACAGTTAAATCATTTCGGAGGCAGTGGAGCTGTAAATTTTCTAAACGTAGTACAGTAATTGAAATCTGGAGGAGTAAGGTAATTTGTTGCGTGAGGAGGAGTGGAGGACTCTTCTTGTGAAATATTTCTGGACTCCTTCAATTGTATTAATGTCTGTTATACAGTGTGGATTCCATACAAATGAGCTGTATTCAAGAATTGGTCTGATAAATGTTTTGTATGCTCTGGTTAGTAGATCGGTGTTTCTAGAGAAGAAGGTGTGTAGAATTAAATTTGTGACTCTTAGTGCTTTTTTGGCAATACTGTTGCAGTGGGCTCTGGCACTTAGGTCATTGGAAATGAGTACTCCAAGGTCTTTGACTGTTCACTTAATGCAGTGGTCAGCAAGTAGAACCTTAGATACTTTGGACATTTTATTGATTTATTGATTTATTGATTTATTGATTTATTGATTTATTGATTTATTGATTTATTGATTTATTGATTTATTGATTTATTGATTTATTGATTTATTGATTTATTGATTTATTGATTTATTGATTTATTGATTTATTGATTTATTGATTTAAGTTGTATGCTGCCCCTCTCCGTAGACTCGGGGTGGCTCACAGCAGTAATAGAAACAATGTACAATACAAATCTAATAATATGAAGTTAAAAACCCATAATTTTAAAAACATGCACACAACACACCATACATAAATTACATAGGCCTGGGGAAGATATTTCAGTTCCCCCATGCCTGACGACAGAGGTGGGTTTTGAGAAGTTTATGAAAGGCAAGGAGGGTGGGGGCAATTCTGATCTCTGGGGGGAGTTGGTTCCAGAGGGCCGGGGCCGCCACAGAGAAGGCTCTTCCCTTGGGTCCCGCCAAATGACATTGTTTAGTCGACGGGACTTGGAGAAGGCCAACTCCGTGGGACCTAACCAGTCGCTGGGATTCGTGCGGCAGAAGGTGGTTCCGGAGATATTCTGGTCCGATGCCATGAAGGGCTTTATAGGTCATAACCAACACTTTAAATTGTGACTATATGGCAAAATGGAAGGAAGTAAAAGAAGGTAAAGAGGATAAATAAAGTGAGTAGATGGCATCAAAAAATGATTGGAATGCTAGACAGAAGACAACTGTTTGAGCTTAAAAAGAGCATGCCAGATGTTTTTGGTAGTCTGGCATGCCTGGAGCAGATCAGGTAGTCAAAATCAACTGTTTGTAGATCCATAAATATTCTCTGCAATATGCATGTTTATTCCAAAATAACAATGATGTACAGCTTGCCCTCCAGTAAATAGGATTATAATTGCATTCATAGTGTTATGTGTTAAAATCTTTTTTTAATAACTAGAAGCTTCAGCTGTTGAAGAGGACCTGTTCTATCTCTGCTGGATCTCTAAATTATTGTTATTTCTCTCTCTGCTCCCCTGCCCCATTCTTCCCCACCTTGTCAGCAAAATCACTGAAGCTCTTCTTAACTTGTTGTTATGTCATCTTCTCCCTCCCTTTTTTTCTGGGATAAATTTTCATTAACTGCTCTTGCCCTTTGCCTTTCATTTTACTATAACAATAAAATATCTCTGTTCCAAAAAAAAAAAAAAAGATTTCACAACTGTCAGGTACTTTATAAAGGCAACTTGACATTTGTAGGCAGAATTTCTGTCATAGGTTATGTAGCATTTATCTGATTGCTTTTTAGTTTCCTGGAGTCGCTGGTCCTCATGGGGAGATATAATTTATTAGTTTGGTCCATCCCTAGTGATTTATGGACCTTGAGAGCTTCTGAAGGGAGTTTGTGATCCCCTTCCTCCGATAATCTGATGAGCAATTTGGCTGAGCCTTAGTTATGCTGAAGGTAAGGCCACCACTTCCATAGAGCATTGGTTCCAATGAGAATTACACATTTGTTTGGAAATAATAATAATAATAATAATAATAATAATAATAATAATCATCATCATCATCATCATCATCTGTGCCACAGCATCATGTTATAATAATAATAATAATAATAATAATAATAATAATAATAATAATTATTATTATTATTATTATTATTATTATTATTATTATAACATGATGCTGTGGCACAGATGATCCACTGGAACTTGTGCCGGAACTACCATTTACCAGTGGCAAAGAACTGGTGGGATCATAAGCCCGAAAAAGTGGTCGAAAATCAGCAAGCAAAACTACTGTGGGACTTCCAACTTCAGACTGATTGAATTCTGAAGCATAACACACCAGACATTGTGATCGTGGAGAAAAAAAAAGTATGGATCATTGACATCGCAATCCCAGGAGACAGCAGAATTGAGGAGAAGCAGCTAGAGAAATGAGTGAAATACGAAGATCTAAAAATCGAGCTGCAACGACTCTGGCATAAGCCAGTGAAAGTGGTCCCAGTGGTACTTGGCAGGCTGGGCGCAGTACCAAAGGATCTCAGCGGACATTTGAAAACCATCGGAATTGACAAAATCTCCATCTGTCAAATGCAAAAGGCCGCTTTACTGGGATTTGCAAACATAATTCACCGCTACATCACGCAGTCCTAGGTGCTTGGGAAGCGCCCGACTGGGGATGAAATACAAAATCCAGCATAGTGATCTCGTTTGCTGTGTTGTACTGACATAATAATAATAATAATAATAATAATAATAATAATAATAATAATAATAATAATAATAATAATAATAATAATAATATTTATTAGATTTGCATGCCGCCCCTCTCTGTGGACTTATTTGGGCATCCTTTTCATGTGAATAACATGGATGCTAAAAGTAAAACCATTGTGTACCTCTTGTATAGCCATTAAAGTAAAGAGTCTTCAAGCAAGGGACCAAATGTTGTTACTATATGGATGAATATAGTATTGGTAATGTCAGAGTGGTTTTTATTTGTTTCTTCTGGAATGGTTTTTGACTTTTCAGTTTAAGTCAATCCTGGCATTACCTAATGCAATCCCACCTATGTCCTAACCAGAACCAACCCTGCTTGTCTGTCAAGTTCTTCCATTGGTTGATATACAGTATATCTTCACCATCTATATAAAAAGTCACAAAAAGTAAAATCACTGGAACAATTGAAAATGGGTACTTCAAGTTTTTTCTCTCAAACCTTTGTTTCAAAAAGTAAATCCCAGTTCTCAAGGAGAAGAGAGAGCAACCAGAATGATAAAGGGACTGGAAACCAAAACATATGAGGAAAGGTTTCAGGAATTGGGATGGATAGTCTAGTGAAGAGGAGGTCCCGGGGGGACATGATAGCAGTCTTCAAATAGAGGAGGAGAGGAGGGGGTCACACTGTTTTCCAAAGCACCAGAGGGCCAGACAAGGAGCAACAGATTCAACCTGGAAATAAGGAAGACCTTTCTGATGGTTTCATGACGATTTCAGCAATAGAGTGGTCAACACCTGGAATTCACTACTGGACTCTGTTGATTCTTCCCCCAATTCCAAAACCTTCAACCTTACATTATCTACAATAGACCTCTCCCCTTTTCTAAGAGGTCTGTAAGGGGCATGCATAAGTGCACCTTTGTGCTTACCGTTCCTGTCCTAATGTCTTTTTATCTTTTCTATCTCTACTTTATACTTATATTATGTTGTACTACAATACAATACTATATTTGTATGACAAATAAAATAAATAAATAAAATAAAATAAATGATGAGGGTGATCAATCAGTGGAACGGCTTGCCAGCGGAGGTTGTGAATGCCCCAGCTCTGGACACTTTATAAAAGAGATTGGACTGCCATCTGTCTGGGGTGCTGTAGGGTCTTCTGCTCAAGCAGGGGGTTGGACTAAATGACCTGCAAGGTCCCTTCCAACTCTAGCAATAAATAACTAAATAACTAAATAACTAAATAACTAAATAACTAAATAACTAAATAACTAAATAACTAAATAACTAAATAACTAAATAACTAAATAACTAAATAACTAAATAACTAAATAACTAAATAACTAAATAAATGAAAATTAAACTGCAAAACAAAACAAAATCTCTTGAGAAATTGTTCTGTAAAATAAAAGCTAAATTACTACCTTATAATAGTTTGAAAAAATGTGCAAAACTTGAATTATATATTTTTTTAAATTTCCCAATTATAACAAATCACTTGAAATACTCTGTACAAAAGAAATATACTCAAAATTGCACACAAAAAACTAATTCATCAGCATGAATACAAAAAATGTAATAAATGTATAGAAAATCCAAATAAGCTGTTTAGTTGGAAATATTTTTTAAATAACAGAATGGTGGGAGTCGCAGTTCAGATCTCCAGCATCTCTCATGCATGGCCACCTTTCTGTAGGTCAGACCAATTGTAGGACCTTGTGGCAGTAATGGGTTCTAAATACTTTTGCTACTGGTTTGCATGTGCACTTGCGTGCGATAATAATAATTAATAATAATAATTTATTAGATTTGTATGCCGCCCCTCTCCGAAGACTCGGGGCGGCTCACAACATAATACACAATGTACAAATCCAATATTAAAAACAGAATAAAACCCTTATCATAAAAAATTAATCACACAATCCAAGTAAACCATACATAAATCATAGTAGTTAAGGGGCATGTCAACTTCCCCATGCCTGGCGACCTAGGTGGGTTTTTAGAAGCTTGCAAAAGGCAAGGAGGGTGGGAGCAGTTCTAATTTCAGGGGGAGTTGATTCCAGAGGGCCAGGGCCACCACAGAGAAGGCTCCTCCCCTTGGTCCCGCCAGACAGCATTGCTTAGTCGATGGGACCCGGAGAAGGCCAACTCTGTGGGACCTAATCAGTCGCTGGGATTTGTGCGGCAGAAGGCGTTCCCGAAGGTATTCTGGTCTGATGCCATGTAGGGCTTTATAGGTCATAACCAACACTTTGAATTGTGACTGGAAACTGATCGGCAACCAGTGCAGGCTGTGGAGTGTTGATGAAATGTGGGCATATCTGGGGAAGGCCGTGATTGCTCTCAAAGGTAGCTCCATGTAGAGAGCATTACAGTAGTCGAAGCTCGAGGTGTTAAGGGCATGAGTGACTGTGAGCAGTGACTCCCGGTCCAAGTAGGGCTGCAACTGGTGCACCAGGCGAACCTGGGCGAACGCCCTCCTTGCCACAGCTGAAAGATGGTGCTCTAATGTTAGCTGTGGGTCAAGGAGGATGCCCAAGTTGCGAACCGTCTCTGAGGGGGTCAATAATTCCCTCCCCCAGGGTAATGGACAGACAGATGGAATTGTCCTTGGGAGGCAAAACCCACAGCCACTCCGTCTTGTCAGGGTTGAGTTTGAGCTTCTGCGCATGCACAGAAGTGTCTCAGATGGGTGGGTGGAGCCTGCTGCCGCCACTACCAGCTCAGAGAACTGGGCTGAACTGGAAGCAACCCACTGCTGCCTTGCGGAAAGGGTTAAATGATACTTAACCCTGTGTTCAGTTCTGGAGACCTCACCTACAAAAAGATATTGACAAAATTGAATGGATCCAAAGACGGGCTACAAGAATGGTGGAAGGTCTTAAGCATAAAACTTACCAGGAAAGACTTAATGAACTCAATCTATATAGTCTGGAGGACAGAAGGAAAAGGGGGGACATGATCGAAACATTTAAATATGTTAAAGGGTTAAATAAGGTTCAGGAGGGAAGTGTTTTTAATAGGAAAATGAACACAAGAACAAGGGGACACAATCTGAAGTTAGTTGGGGGAAAGATCAAAAGCAACGTGAGAAAATATTATTTCACTGAAAGAGTAGTAGATCCTTGGAACAAACTTCCAGCAGACATGGTTGGTAAATCCACAGTAACGGAATTTAAACATGCCTGGGATAAGCATATATCCATTGTAAGATAAAATATAGAAACTAGTATAAGGGCAGACTAGATGGACCATGAGGTCTTTTTCTGCCATCAGTCTTCTATGTTTCTATGTTTCTATGATAAAAAAATTGTTGAACCAGAATCCCTACTAGTCAATGCTAAATAATGTCCCCAGCTATATTCTTCTCGGTTAAAGCCAAAGGTGAAAAGCTTGAGATGCACAGGTCAAGAATCAACTCCTAGATTTCAGCTGCAACATACAGTGTGAAATAAATATTTTAAATATATGTTACAGGGGGGATATTTGATACTTTCGGTTGTCTGAGAATTATTATTTATGTCTCAGAAGAAGTACGAACACAAAAGTCAGTCTACTCTGCTTGAATTTAATTTGATTTGAGTCAGATGCGGGAAGTAAAAGAAAAGTGGGTTACTAATCTGACTATGTAGTCAGAGAAAGCTTTGCTAATAACGGGCACTTTATTTTTGTTTGGAAAAGTGACAGGAAAATCCCATAACCACTGACCTCTTTTCAATGCCTTGCTTTATTACAAGAATCTTTTAATTAAGTAATTAACAAATGCTGCCTTTTCTTCTTGCCCTGAAACGACAATGCTGGTTTCTTGTAGGTTTCCTCATTTTCAGCAAAATATTGGTTTTCTAATTTCCCATTTTCAGCACACAACTTTCATCATATTTAATTTTGTGCTACTTGATATGGAACATTCCTAAGAGTTAAACACTACTGATTTGCTGCTGTCAATTCCATGTGAATTTGCAAACAAAACAAGGCCAGATCTACTATAGGAAGTTTATCCTGTATATCAAAAAAGGCCATGTAGTAGAACAAAGCCGAAAACACAGATTGGGTGAGCAAATTTCTTAAGAGTAATTAGGAATAAGGATCTTTCTGATAAAAAAAAAAGAAATTACTTAAAAATTATTCATCAAGAAAAATATCCAACAAAAACAACTTGAAAAACTAGCAACCTACATCACAAATCATAACATCAAATTAAAACAACCAACTGTAAATATCGATTGATACGAACTTTAAATTACAAAGAAAACAAACCCTTAAACCACTGATACGTATTGGCACTAACAATTACATCAAAAACATATGGATAAAACTTTAGGGAAATCTACACCACCTATGTGCTTAAACCACAGGCAGCAAAGCATGAAAGCCCCAGCTCTAACGCTGGCCTTCTCTTCTTAGCACTCCCCTTTTGCTCCAATTTCCTATCCCCCTTCCCCTTATATCTCCTTCCCTTCTTCCCCAGCCCCCTACCTTTCTTCTTTTCTCCCTCCCCACCTACATGTATTATATAAGTAAATTATAAATGTTAGAATGTATATTATATATACCGGTATCCCTTTTGCTTTTCTGTACCCTGTTTTTAATGTATATATTCAATAAAAATATTTTTTTTTTAAAGGATCTTTCTGATCACAATGATGACTGGGCTGATCTTGTGATGGGAAAAGAAATGAAGGAGTTATGTAAAAGGAAAAAGGTTACAGGATATAGTGACTTCACTTAGCCTCATTGTCTGAATAAACACATAACTTGATCATGACAAATGTGTATATTCTCCAGGAATTAAAACTTACCAAAAAATATTTAACTTTGAAAGAATAGATTTCTGAGTTTGATAAAATGAAAGTTGAAAAGGGAAGTCAACAGAACAAAAAGGAGTTTGAGAAGGAAAGTCAAGATGACTGATGATGATTACCAGAACGTTTGGAAACTATTCAAAACGACAATAACAGAAGCTCAACTAGAACATACCGTGTAAGTTAAAGAAAATATAATCAAATCCATTAGCTCACTAGCTTATCTAACAAGCAATATCAAGAATTCTACCTGAGGGGGGGGGGGGAAACCTTCCTTCAAAACTTTCTCCAATGCCGACAATTCAAAAGAATCCAAACTTATTTCAAATAAATACCTGAGGGATCCTTGGTGTTCTCTGAGCTTCTTGTTTTCTTACAGACATTTCATTACCCTACCTAGGTAACATTATCAGTGTTTAAGTTTTGAGTTTGAGTTTCATTGGATTTGTATGCCGCCCCTCTCCGCCCCTCGGGGCAGCTCACAGCATATAAAAGAGACAGTAATAAACAATTCAATTAATATACGGAAAAAAACAATCCTTAAAATTCTAATTTTTTTAAAAAAAACTTCCATAACAATTCATTCAACAATCATACTAGAAACATTCATTGGTCAGGGGGAAGATCTAATAACCCCAGGCCTGGTGGCAAAGATGAGTTTTTAAACTCTTTCGTAAGGCAAGGAAGGTGGGGACAGTTTGAATCTCCGGGGGGAGCTGATTCCAGAGGGCCAGGGCCCCCACAGAGAAGGCTCTTCCCCTAGGTCCTGCCAGCCTTCATTGTTTGGTCGATGGGACCCTAAGGAGACCAACTCTATGGGACCTCACCAGTCACTGGGATTCGTATGGCAGAAGGCGGTCTTGGAGGTAATAGTCAGGAATGCTGTTTGCTGTCAGTTTATATTCTGGTGACTTGCTTCTCTGTGTGTGTAGGTGAGGGCAGTCTTATAGATTTTTTGGTTGGGATGTTTACTGAGGGGTGGGGTGAAATTCAAACATTTTCTCTATCTGTTCTGTGGGCGTGGCTTGTTGGGCGTGGCAGGGAAAGGAAACTGCAAAATCCCCAATCCCTCTGCATTTCTGGGGGGAGGATATTGCAAAATCTCCATTCCTACCCTATCCTGGGGCCAGCCAAAGGCTGGTATTTGCCGGTTCTTGAATTACTCAAAATTTCCGCTACTGGTTCTCCAGAACCTGTCAGAACCTGCTGAATTTCAACCCTGCTCTTTGGGCGTTTCTTGATTGGGGTATTGCTTATTTGAATGTTGGTCTGATGTCAACCTTGAAGTGAATCTCTGCTGATCTGAGTACTGATTACTGATATAATAATGTAAATAACATAATAGAAATAAATACCTGTTTGACTTATAACCACATTGGGACCAGAATTTCGATTGCTAAACAGGACAATTGTTAAGTGAGCCAAGTCTGATTTTATTACCTTTTTTGCCATGGTTGCTAAGTGTGTTATAAAGTGAATCATGCAGATGGAAACAAATCCAACTTGCCCCACTTGCCAGAAATTGGCAGGGAAGGTAAAAAATGGTGATCCCTTGACCGCTGGGATGTTGCGGCCATCTTAAATCATGCCGGTTGCCAAATTCACATGGCTGTAGGAGTACTTTGAAAACTGTTCGGAAACTTCAGATCGTGCAGAATGCAGCTGCGAGAGCAATCATGGGCTTTCCCAAATATGCCCATATTACAGAAACACTCCGCAGTCTGCATTGGTTGCCGATCAGTTTCCGGTCACAATTCAAAGTGTTGGTTATGACCTATAATCTGGTCCCCCTATGGGACCGGACCAGATTATCTCAGGGACCGCCTTCTGCTGCACGAATCCCAGCAACCAGTTAGGTCCCACAGAGTTGGCCTTCTCCAGGTCCCGTCAACTGAACAATGCCGCTTGGCAGGACCCAGGGGAAGAGCCTTCTCTGTGGTGGCCCCGGCCCTCTGGAACCAACTCCCCCCAGAGATTAGAATTGCCCCCACCCTCCTTGCCTTTCGTAAGCTACTCAAAACCCACCTCTGCCGCCAGGCATGGGAGATTTGAGATACTCTTTCCCCCTAGGCCTTTACAATTTTATGCATGGAATGTCTGTATGTATGATTGGTTTTTATATAATGTGTTTTTAACTGTTTTTAGTATTGGATTATTGTTATATACTGTTTTATTACTGTTGTTAGCCGCCCCGAGTCTGCGGAGAGGGGCGGCATACAAATAAATAAATAAATAAATAAATAAATAAATAAATAAATAAATAAATAAATACTGTAACAGTTGTAAGTGCAAGAACCAGAATTCACTTTCTTTTAGCGCTGTTGTAACTTTGAGTTGTTGCTAAATGCATGGTTGTAAATTGAGGACTACCTGGATAGCTAATGTGATACAAAAAGGGAAAGAGGAGATTAGAATATATTGTTAATAATTTGATATCTATTGATTTAATATACAGTGGTACCTCTACTTACGAACTTTTCTAGATAAGAACTGGGTGTTCAAGATTTTTTTGCCTCTTCTCAAGAACCATTTTCCACCTACAAATCCTAGCCTCCGAAACTGTAACTGGAAAAGGCAAGGAGAAGCCTCCATGGGGCCTCTCTAGGAATTTCCTGAGAGGAAACAAGGCCAGAAAACAGGGAGGAGAGAAGCCTCCATGGGGCCTCTCTAGGAATTTCCTGGCAGGAAACAGGACCTAGACCCTCCCTGTGGTTTCCCCAATCACACACATTATTTGCTTTTACATTGATTCCTTCTTACAAACTTTTCTACTTAAGAACCTGGTCACTGAACAAATTAAGTTCGTAAGTAGAGGTACCACTGTACACATTTTTATCTCACCTCTTTAATATAGATAGGATAACAAAAGTAATGGATAATAAACATTATCCATTAAATGGATAATAAACATTATCCATTAAAAGTACAAAAATACAAAAAGTCTATCTAATCAATGCAGACATATGCATCTGCACAATACAAATAAAATTTACACTGCCAGAGAAATGACTGTCTTCTTAAACAGGAAAGTCTTAATTAGTCAAGGAAATGCCACCAGAGGAGGTTTCAAATCTGAGAGTGCAGACAACAAAAGCAGGAAACCAGTTAGGGATGCAATTGGATTCTTGGCTGACAAGCAAATGAAAAGTACCAAGAGACAATAAAGAGATCTAAGTGAAGCTGAATAACTTCTTCGCCTGTCTATTCACTGCAGGAGATACAGTATATGGCCTACATTCTACATCATAGGCAGGTGTATTTCTGCCTGAATTAATATTTTCAGCAACAGTGTTGAAGGAACTGATAGAGCTAAATAACAAGTAGGGTAAGCGTGCCACCAAATTCTTGACTGCCTGAAGGGAAGGGCGAATAATGATAGCAATGGTGGGGTGGGGTGCGGGGGTAGAGGTTAAGATCTATGATTCTAGTGTTGACATACATTTTTCCAGATGCATAGAAATATATACCCCATGCCATTTTCATGCTGCTGTAGCTATACCACTGATGGTGAAACTATGGCACAGGTGGCACGCGGAGCCATATCTGCTGGCATGTGAGCTGTTGCCCTAACTCAGCTCCAAATCAGCTGGCTAGCTGATTTTTGGCTTGCACAGAGGCGCTGAAAGGGCGTTTTTGGCTTCCAGGGAGCCTCCGAGGGATGGGGGAGGACGTTTTTATCTTCCCCCAGCTCTGGGGAAGCCTTTGGAGCCTGGAGAGGAAGAAACACGAGCCAACTGGGCCCGCCAGAAATTGGGAAACAGTCCGTTTCCAGCCTCCAGATGTTCTGTCTGGGTTCCCCCAGACCTCAACACCAACTGGAAAAAACAGCCAGACACTCTGGTAAAAGCCAAAAGTATTTTATAGCTGGAAAAAATAAGCACAGAGGAAAACCTGTTCTTCCCAACAGATAGGCTATAATACGTTACAGCAGGGTCCTGATGTCCAGACAATACAGCAAGCTTCTTGCTGGCACCCCCCCCCCCCAAGGTTTCAATAGTCAAAGGCACAAACCAGGATTCCAAGACGCCAAAGTTCACAGCCAGGTCCCACGACTCTCAAAGATAAAACTCCACAAGCCAGGAAGGGTGGGTCTGCCTTTTAGCCTTTCCCAAGAGCACCACACCCAAACCCAGCTGTTGCCACTTTAATGCTGAAAGTACTTAGCCAATTGATTCCGTCTCTGAGTAGCTCTTCGTTGTCGCAGATCAATTATGGCTTGTGCATTTTCCTCTAAGGAATCCAGGCTGCTTGCTGGGGAGAGCTCCCCCTGGTGGGACTCTGGCTGTCCTCCCTCTTCTTCAGCCTGGGATTCCTCCTCCTCGTCTGTCTGCACCTCCTGTTCCTCAGCCTCTCCCTCTGAGCTGGAAACCGACAGAAGGTCAGCCGTTCCCTGAGGGGCCTCAGACGGAACCACAACA
The DNA here is from genome assembly GCF_031021105.1 of Erythrolamprus reginae. NCBI lineage: Eukaryota > Metazoa > Chordata > Lepidosauria > Squamata > Dipsadidae > Erythrolamprus > Erythrolamprus reginae. The sequence continues at coordinate 28,262,503 of NC_091952.1, read as the reverse complement.
CCAGAGGGCTTCCGGGAGGGCAGGGGAAGCTGTTTTCGCCCTCCCCAGGCATTGAATTATGGGTGTGGGCACTTGTGCCTGTGCGATAGCTCATGCGCACGCACTTTCGGCACCTGAGGGGAAAAAGGTTCACCATCACTGAGCTATATTGTATCTAAATGACTACAGTTCACAGAAATTATGTCAATTTAAAAATCACTATAATTTCTCACCAGTTTAGAGTATGTCCATATCAGCTCTTTCGCTATTACTCCTGTGTCTTTGAAGAGTTTTCATCTCATATATTTAATGTTTAAGAAAATAATACTTTCTCTCTTTGTATGGCTGTGTAGATTCTAAGTGTATAGTCTCGTTCCTTCCTAAAAATAATAGGACTTATCTCCCTCCCTGCAATTATTATGCAAATTACTCCAATCCAGCACTACTGTAGTAACTTAAAAATGATGCAGATATGATGAAGGAGCAGGGACCATACTTATGGAAAAGGAAGGATGAACGAAAGTCATCTACCATACTGTCCTACCTGTCAATGAATACTTTCAGCTTCAACCGCAACAATGCATGCTCACACAATAGAGTCAAACTCAATGTAAACCACTCAAAACTCGACCTCAGCAACAGAGTGATCAATGCCTGGAATGCACTACCTGACTCTGGTTTCTTCCCCAAACCCCCAAAACTTTAACCTTAGAGTATCTACATTCGACCTCTCCCTGTTTCTAAGAGATCTGTAAGTGGCGTGCAGAAGCACACCATTGTGCCTACCGTCCCTGTCTTACTGTACTATTGTCTAAATTTACCTGTACCTAATTTGCTAATGATTATGTTTATACCAATACCTACTACCTTGTTTGTTTGTTTGTTTGTTTATTTGTTTATTTATTTATTTATTTATTTGCTTGCTTGCTTGCTTACTTACCTACCTACCTACTTTCTTATTTATTTATTTATTTATTTATTTTATTTTATTTTATTTTATTTTATTTTATTTTATTTTATTTTATTTATTTATTTATTTATTTATTTATTTATTTATTTATTTATTTATTTATTTATTTATTTATTTATTTATTTATTTATTTATTTATTTATTTATTTATTTATTTATTTATTTATTTATTTATTTATTTATTTATTTATTTATTTATTTATTTATTTATTTATTTATTTATTTATTTATTTATTTATTAGATTTGTATGCCGCCCCTCTCCGTAGACTCGGGGCGGCTCACAACAGTAACAAGAACAATGTAAAAAACAAATCTAATAATTTAAAAAACACTAAAAACCCCATTTTTAAAAGCAAACACACACACACAAACATTCCATGTATAAACTGTATAGGCCCGGGGGAGATGTGTCAATTCCCTCATGCCTGACGGCAGAGATGGGTCTTAAGAACTTTACGAAAGGCAAGGAGGGTGGGGGCAGTTCTAATCTCCGGGGGGAGCTGGTTCCAGAGGGTTGGGGCCACCACAGAGAAGGCTCTTCTCCTGGGTCCCGCTAAACGACATTGTTTAGTCGACGGGACCCAGAGAAGGCCAACTCTGTGGGACCTAACCGGTTGCTGGGATTCGTGCGGCAGAAGGCGGTCCCGGAGGTATTCTGGTTTGATGCCATGAAGGGCTTTATAGGTCATAACCAACACTTTGAATTGTGCCCGGAAATTGATCGGCAACCAATGCAGACTGCGGAGTGTTGGTGTGACATGGGCATATCTTGGAAAGCCCATGATTGCTCTCGCAGCTGCATTCTGCACGATCTGAAGTTTCCGAACACTTTTCAAAGGTAGCCCCATGTAGAGAGCATTACAGTAGTCGAACCTCGAGGTGATGAGGGCATGAGTGACTGTGAGCAGTGAGTGCGGGTCCAGATAGGGCCGCAACTGGTGCACCAGGCAAACCTGGGCAAACGCCCCTCTACTTACCTACCTATCTACTTTCTTTCTTACTTACTTTGTTACTTACTTACTTACTTACTTACTTACTTACTTACTTACTTACTTACTTACCTACTTACCTACTTACCTACTTACCTACTTACCTACTTACTTACTTACTTGTACTTATATGCCACCCTATTCCCAAAAGACTCTGGGCGGCTTGTACATGGTTGACAAATAAATAAATAAAACAAACAAATAAATTATTTGCCTATATTTTTACTGTTTCTTCTCTAACCTTCTGCTCTCTTGAAGTATTTCACCTTCCAGAAATCCCTGCAGTATCAGCAAAGCAGGAGGGCACCAGGCTGGGGAAGTCTAGTTTATTATGCCTGCTTCTGGACTGCTCACTTTCATTCCTAAAGGGCAGCATTTTAAAAATGTATGAATGTGATATTAAAAGTTGGAAATACACTTTTCAAAAAGGAAAGGAAACACTATATTTCAAAACTGAAAAAAAAAGGAAAGGGGCATTCCGTATAATGACCATAAATAAAATGCTGCAGGCACAGAGGGTAAATCAGTCATCATCACTGACGTCACAGATTCTATCCAATATGAACAATGTGCCTTTAATTAACCATGAGTAACTATGTCTCATAACCACACATATTAATTACAGATTTATGAACATAAGCCCAGTTCCACATTTCTTTAGGAATGAGCTAACAAAGAATCTTTCATTGGAAATTATTTACAGCATCCATCAGAAGGGTCTTGCAATCCCAATTTTATCCTGCCCTATGATGTTGAACATAAGAACGTAAGAACAGAAGAAGAGCCATGCTGAATCGGGCCAAAGTTCATCGAGTCCAGCATTCTGTGTCACACAGTGGCCCACCAATTGTACATGGGAATCTTGAGCAGGAAGAGAAGACAAAACCCTCCTTTTCCCTTGCCCCCCAATAAATGGTACCCAAGGGAATCCTGCCTGCCTCAACCAACATAGAGGCGGAACTTGGACATCCGTTTCAATAACCACCGATACACTTGAATCTGTCTAATCCTGCCTTGAAGCTATCCAGGCTGACAGCTATCACAACCTCTTCTGGAAGTGAATTTCATAAACCAATGACCCTCTGGGTGAAGAAATATTTCCCTTTATTTGTTCTCACTTTCTTACCTATGAGCTTTAAGGAGTGACTCCTCGTCCTAGTATTGTGTGACAGAGAAAATAATTTTTCTCTATCCACCTTTTTTATCCCATGCATGATTTTATACACTCCGATCAAGTCACCTCATTCAAGGCTGTAGAGACCAAGGGGTTGCAACCTGGTTTCATAAGGGAAGTGCTCCATTTCCTTGATCATTCTTGTTGCCCTTTTTTTTTAACCTTTTCCATTTCCATTATATCCTTCTTGAGGTGCAGTTGACTGCTTTATTCCTAGAAAATGATTTATACAGGCGTAGCCCTCTGTTTTCCCTACTGCAAAAATATTCTCATTTATTCTCATTTATTCTGATGGTTCTTTCTCTTGTTCCAGTAAGGACTGGGCTTTGCAAAGGGTAACTCATTGAGAAAGGCTAAAGAATAAGTTCTCTTATATCATGCGAATAAATGTACTATGAGTGTTCCATATTTTTATCATGAAATTCATTTACATTTGGACATTACTAGGTAATGTATATGGAAAATCCATCTTTTCCTGTGTGTTTTGATGAAAGCCCACTTCTTCCTGCTATGTAGTAAGCATCCTCTGCTATCAATTATGAACTTTTATATATGGGCTGTCAGGTGATACACAATGTATTAGCTTCATTTTCCTTTGGGATAACAAGACATATAGGATTTTTAGGGAAGACTATGATGAAGCATCTTATTTTTAAAAAAATTGGCAGGAGATGACTGGTTGTCAAAAATTTGCAGAGAATGTATCTTTGAAGCTCATCACAAGGAGCACCTTTATCATTCTTCTACAGACTTATCTACTAAGATATAGAATCACACAGTTAAACAGATTAACTTCCTGCACATTTCCCAAATAGAACTTTTGCTAGACTTTTAATAGAACTCACCTTATGTGAGGTTTAAAAGTATGGTAGGAGAGTGGTACTTTCATCTGTGTTCTTATTTTCACCATACTTTTAACATTCACAAACATAGAGAACACAGGTTTGTATCCGTCTGAAATTGAGTGGATTTATCTATGTATTTATTTAGCAATATTTATAAGCCACTCAAATCCACATGGACTCTGGCAGGTTATAATTCAAAATACTTTGTGGCAAGATCAAGGTTTTTTAAGGTTGCCAAACAGAGAGGCTGCTGTTTTCAGTCCTGAATGATTTGTTGCGGGAAATTTAGCAGTAATAGAACAGATTCAAAGTTTAAGTACACCAGTGTGAGGAAAAATGGTTCCGCTCAATAGCATAAAAGCAATTTACAATAACTAAGCATCTTTCCTGAGGTTTTGTTTATTGTTTGTAATCTAAGAATGAAAACATAATCACTGAACTGGATGCAATTTTAAATATAAAGATTCCAAAGGACTAGTTATTATGCAATCACTAATCACTAATAAGCTTGTTTACTTTATTGTCCATGTTAGTAAAGCTGATCCCCCCCTCCTTTTCCTTCCAGATACATGAGTAGAAATTAGTATTTAACAGAAAATTATTAAGGTCATAGACAAATGAGTCTTGCTGAAAAATAATCAATATCCTCCTTGTCCCTCCAACCTTCTGAACTTTTGTAGAAAATATAATCCAACTATTTTTGTATATATGAACTTTAAAAATATTCTAGTTGTTCATCAAAGTTCTTGAGAAAAAAATTCAGTAAGAAAACTGATCTTTTCATGGCCTGAGAACATGGAGCAGTAAATAAGCAACAAGTAAACGACTTGCCCAATGGAGAGAAATTCAGGGTCCCTCAAGAATGACAGTTGTAATCAATATTTTTAAATAATGTAGTTAATGACCTGGTGTTACCGGTGAGGAATTAAGTTGTTAAGTTTGCAGAAATTATTTGAGATGGTCAAATAAAACAAAAACTGCAAGAGTTCTAACAACCTCTCAAAATGGAACTAAAAGGGTAACTACAATCATTAAAAACAAACAGGATTTTTAAAAGATCACTTCTAGGAATCTTACATTTTAACTGCAAATATTCATGTGACCATGAAGTGACAGCAAAGAGCTGGTTTTCTGTGTATCTTAGCTGCCATCTAGTGTTTTTCTGGATATTTACAACCCATAAGGTTAATCTACTTATTTGTGAAGTAATCCTGCACTTTCGCCACATGCTCAATCTTTAAATGACCCAGTTAAATATCTTGCATAATCCGAGTTTATCTATGGTCATATTGTATTGCAATACAGTGGTCCCTCGATCATCGCGAGGGTTCCGTTCCAGGACCCCTCGCGATGATCGATTTGTCGCGAAGTAGCGGTGCGGAAGTAAAAACACCATCTGCGCATGCGCAGATGGTATTTTTATTTCCACCGCAGCAGCGAGGAGCCGAAGATTGGGTTTCCCCGCCGCCTCGCTGCTGCTGCTTGTCCGCGCGCGTGCCGCCCGCCCCCCCCCCGCGCTGTTGCTGGGGCCGCTTCTCAGCTGAGAAGCGGCCCTGGGGTTTCCCCGCACGCGCGCGCGCCGCCCGCCCCCCCCGCGCTGTTGCTGGGGCCGCTTCTCAGCTGAGAAGCAGCCCTGGGGTTTCCCCGCGCGCGCGCGCGCGCCGCCCCGCCCCCCGCACTGTTGCTGGGGCCGCTTCTCAGCTGAGAAGCGGCCCTGGGGTTTCCCCGCGCGTGCGCGCGCCGCCCGCCCCCCCCGCGCTGTTGCTGGGGCCGCTTCTCAGCTGAGAAGCAGCCCTGGGGTTTCCCCGCGCGTCGCGCGCGCCGCCTGCCCCCCCGCGCTGTTGCTGGGGCCGCTTCTCAGCTGAGAAGCGGCCCTGGGGTTTCCCTGCGCGTGTGCCGCCCACCCGCCCACGCCGTTGCTCGCGCCTTACCGGGGCAAGAGGGGGAAGACCCAGGGAAGCCTCTGCCCGGCGGGGAAACTCCACCATCTACGCATGCGTGGAAGGGCACGCATGCGCAGATGGTGGAGTTTACTTCCGGGTTGAAAACTCGCGATATAGAGTTTAGCGAAGATCGAGATCGCGAAACTCGAGGGACCACTGTATAAATATTGCAGTGTAAGGCAATAGCAGTTTAAAACAGTTTTTGTTGACAGCAATAGTATTTTGATACAAAGTGCTAGTCAGCTTGGGAATTTTAGACTTTTTTTCATAACCATATTAACACTCTAGCCTCCAGTTTTTGAATTGGCAGAAAAGAGGGGCACCCCAAATTGTCCTGCCCCAATGGTTAATTCTTACAGCTTCCCACAAAGTATCCCTACCAGATAAAAAACAATCACTAACTGTTTGTTTATTTTATTTTATTTTATTTTATTTTATTTTATTTTATTTTATTTTATTTTATTTTATTTTATTTTATTTTATTTTATTTTATTTTATTTTATTTTATTTTATTTTATTTTATTTTATTTTATTTTATTTTATTTTATTTTATTTTATTTTATTTTATTTTATTTTATTTTATTTTATTTTATTTTATTTTATTTTATTTTATTTTATTTTATTTTATTTTATTTTATTTTATTTTATTTTATTTTATTTTATTTTATTTTATTTTATTTTATTTTATTTTATTTTATTTTATTTTATTTTATTTTATTTTATTTTATTTTATTTTATTTTATTTTATTTTATTTTATTTTATTTTATTTTATTTTATTTTATTTTATTTTATTTTATTATTTTATTTTATTTTATTTGTATGCCGCCCCTCTCCAGAGACTCGGGGTGGCTAACAGCAATAATAAAACAATGTAAAATGTACAATAATAATCCAATAAATACTAAAAAAGATTGTCCTAATGTGTAGTGGGATGCAAAGAGGTAAATGTAGGAGGGGGCTTCAAATAGGAGGTTTAGTAACCTATCGTTGCTAAGGGACTAAAATTGTGAAGATGGACCCATGATTTGTTAGACAATTTTTGAGCATGGCCTAGCGTTATTTTGAAAGAGTGTTAAGTCCAAAATTAACCTAACAGATCACAGGAATGGAAAAGGGGTGGTAGTAAAGCAGATAGAAGCTCTTTTGTTTCTGTGTCACATCAGGTATACTTCCCTCCTGCTCTTCTGTGCATTTGGTTTTCTTGCATAACTGTAGAACCTTACCTTTTTCACCATTAAATTTCACTTTGTTAGTTAGGGCCCAGTGTTCAAGTCTGTACAATCCTTCTGTACCTTGAGGCTATCTTCTGGAGTTCTGGCTATTCTTGCCAGCTTGAAGTTGTCTGCACATTTTATGAATTCCCATTCTATCCCTTTATCTAAATCATTGATGAAGATATTGAAGATAACTGGGCTTAAGACATTGCCTAGGGAAACCCCACTGCATACTTTATTTTATTTCTATCATTTATTTATTTATTTATTTATTTATTTATTTATTTATTTATTTATTTATTTGTCATACAAATATAGTATTGTACTGTAGTATGTTTAACATGATATAAGTATAAAGTAGAGATAGCAAAGATAAAAAGACTTTAAGACAGGAACGGTAGACACAAAGGTGCACTTATGCACCCCCCTTACAGACCTCTTAGAAAAGGGGAGAGGACTATTGTAGATAATTGAAGATTGAAGATTTTGGGATTGGGGAAGAAACAACAGAGTCCGGTAGTGAATTCCAGGCGTTGACCACTCTATTATTGAAATCGTATTTTCTGCAGTCTAATTTGGAGCGATTTACTTCCCCACATGTAGATGTACTTCTATTAAGGACTACACATCGAGTGAGATTGGTCAACCAGTTACAAATCCATCTAGTGGTGATGCTGTCTAACCCACATTTTTCTATCTTATAAAATACTAGGTTATGGTCTATTTTATCACATGCAGTACTGAAACCCAAGTAAATTATATCTACAGCATTTTGTTGGTCCAATAATATTGTCACTTTGTCAAATAATGTAATACAATTTGTTGGCATGACCTGTTTTGGACAGAGCCATGTTGGCTTCTGATTATGACTTTGTTTGTCTCTAAGCATTCACAGAATCTTTCTAGGTATTGATATCAGACTGATAGGTCTGTCATTTCCTGGTTCCATTCCTCCCCACCCTTTTCTGAAGATAGGAACTATGTTAGCTCTTTCCCAGTCATATATTAGCTTCCTGGCACTTCAGGATCTTGAAAGATGAGTGGACAAAATGGCATCCCTACAGCATTAACCTCAGTAAAAACTGTGGCAATATTCTTGATAGGAGGCAAAAATTAATATATTAGTTGGTGACAGAACTTCCAACCTATAATTCTTGACAAATGTATATTTTATTTTATGTATGCTGAGAGCACATGCACCAAGACAAATTCCTTGTGTGTCCAATCACACTTGGCCAATACAAATTCTATTCTATTCTATTCTATTCTATTCTAATTGAACCTGGCTTTCTTTTCAATTTCAACCCAACCTGTTTGACAGGAATGCTAAATCCATATATATTACATTTTTAAAAAAAGCTTGTATAAGATCTAATCAGTATTTTTGGAAAGTGATATTACATGGGCAAATATCTCTGCAGAAATCAGGTTATGTGTCCAAAATATAAACTAGACAGAGTCTAACTTTTGACCTCCTCATGAACCTCATAATTGCTGAAGCCTCCTAATTCATATATAGGCGAGACTTGTACCAGGAGAAGATGGAAAACGACTGTTCACTGTCAGCTAGAGATGAGACAAATATCCTGTGGCTATGTCCTTTAAAAATGGTTAGCAGGTCATCTTCGTGTCATAGAAACAATGACATGAGAATGAGTCCTTTGTATTTCCTGAGAGTTCTTGATGTAAACTCATTAGTCCTATTTTTGGGGAAATACATAACGGTTAAGTGATAGATTCTGTTAAATCAGAGGATCCAGATTGTTGAGGGCAATATGCTGATTCTGTAAACCACTTAGAGAGGGCTGTAAAAGCATTATGAGGCAATATATAAGTCTAAATGCTATTGCTATTAAATGTAGCCCATGAACAATGTGTCATTATGTACAATTCTAATTTAGTAGTGAGCATTCCTGCAGTGGAAATCCATATTTTAGGTATATTTCCTTTTTCTTTCCCCCCCCCCTAAGGTGTTATTCTCCAGGCCTTAGATTACCATTCCATCTTGAGTGTCACAAGGGGAACTAAATTGGATTAGCTAAAGTTTTATGCAAAACTTCAGTATTCAGGAAAAAAACTCCTGAGATGAGCTGTTTTTCATAAATTACAATCCTCCGGGACCAAACAGACTGTTCAAAATATGCCAGCTGCACATGCTAGAGCATTTAGCCATTCCCCAAATCACATTAAACAGATACCGCAAGGCTACACAAGCTCTTCTTTAACCATTTGTTGACCAAAGTGCAATTTGTTTCTCATGATGCAAACACTTTAAGTGCAGCTTTTTATGCACCAAGACAAATTCCTTGTGTGTCCAATCACACCTGGCCAATAAAGAATCTATTCTATTCCATTGCATTCCATTCCATTCCATTCCATTCCATTCTTTATGTAGGTTTGATTTTTCTGTTGTTAAATGAATATTACAATACAGTAAATTTTGAACAGAAGATTTGGTTCAGATGTGGACAATACACATGGGCTACAACATCTTTTTATGCCCCCAAAGCAGGAGTGGGCTACTGCCCAGATGGGGGGGAACGCAGTGGGGTAGAGAAAATGGAGCTCCACCCCAGAGCACCCAATTTGCACTGAAAGATATTGAAAGAAAATGCATAAGCCACACCCACAGTGTGGTAGTACAATTTTTGGAAGCCCTTCACTGCCCCAAAGCCTTCCTCAAGAAGACGGTCAAAGTTTTAGCCTTTATCAGTTTTTGGAACATGTTAAGGGGCTTTAAAAAACTATAACCAGTGATGGGCTCCTATGGGAATGGTCAGAATGCAGTTCCGGTAGCAAAATTTGGAGCTCCACCCCAGAGCACCTAATTTGCACTGAAAGATGTTGAAACAAAATGCTTAAGCCATGCCCACAGTGTGGTAGTAAAAATTTTGATAGCCCATCACTGACTATAATTGTCTAGTTTGGTTCTGCAACCCAACAAGACCAAGATGGACTTCATGGGATAATCAGAACTGCAGAAAACACAATTGCTGCCAACCTGCATTTCTACTTTTGTTGACTGGCGTAAGGCAATTTGTTCGTGACCACCAACCACCCTAAGAACACTGAAAATGTTGGCCCTGTCTACCTTTGATTATTATGATATTATTGGCCAAATGATTTTGGTTTCCTTCCCCCATTCCCACTGTGACCACCAAATGCAAGAAAATTGCCCATAGAGTTATAGCTGGACAGATTTCTTTTCAAAATCAAATTATTGATAGACAATCATCAAAATCTTCCATTCAGAAAGAAGCAGAAAAGCATATATGCTTTTTAAGGAATTGCAACTTATTTCATTTAGTGCCATGTTTATTTTATAATCAAAACTGTTGTGTCAAGATGACTTTATGGATCAAATGCCAATAGTTTTATATGGCAATTTAATCATTTTAATCTCCGTATAAACTTGACCAATTCATGGGGGGGGGGGGAGTAGCTTATTCATGAATGTAAACTCAATTCAATTATCCAGAAGGGGGAAAACATTGATCCAGGCTAGTACAATAAATTTCCATTAAATATCTACCTAAAGAGCAGTTACCCTAATCCTTGCCTCAACAGTGCTGTTTAAGCCAACAAATAGATGTGTTCATTTCAATTGCCATGAAAGGAATGCATAATATGTACATCGTATGAAAATGTTGAAAAATTGTAAGATTGCAGGTACAGTATAGATAAAATTAACAGAGATACAATATGTTAAAATATAAAGATGCTTGTTTATGGAATGTATGTGCAATTTGCTTAACAGATGTGAAGAACTCTTTTTATTGTTCCCTAATGCAAAAAAAAAAAAAAGATAGCAAGAATGACACATCTACTTGGGATTTAGTTTTTTGGCATGCCTAGGGAGATATTTGGCAGAATTCTGATTAGAAAGGTACAAGAAATGGAAAACAGCTGTATTTGGAAAGTGCCCTGAGGGTTTATTGTAGGTAAAGATTGTATAGATCAGAAGGTCACTGAGATATAATATTCCAGACTTCTCCTTAGAACAACCACACCTTGATCTACAGTATATATCTGTGCATGCCCAATGTGCTTGTTACACTTCAGGTAAGAGACCCTGAAAACTAGCTATTTTGTGCACAGAATGCTTGGTGCATTAATTGATTTGCTTGATGTGGGTTGCCTTAAAATTTCTGCATGTCCATTAGATGGCAGCAAAAATATGCAAAGAAACTATCCCTTTGCTACCATCTAACTGTCTTCTGGATTTTTGCAGTCCAAACCTGAGAGCCTTAGTAGCAACTCTATAAGGCAGTGCTTCTCAATTATTTTCTGTTATTCCCCCCCAAAGAAGAAGTAAACATTTTGCGGCCCCCCCAAATCTCCACTGACACGCATCTCATGGGCGCACAACCTGCCACCTTCAAATTGCGCCCCACTGCGAGAAGTGCATCCTACCTGACACTTGTACCTGTATCTCCATTGCGTTCCTTGGTGTTGTGTCCAGGGCAGCCCATTCTAAAAGAAAACATCTCTTGAGTTTGAGAAGTTTGATTGAACATCAACACCCTTGAAAATGTCCAAAGATATTAGAAGAGCCCTTCACTCCTCCACTCAAAACAGAATATCCTACGAAAATAGACTAACAATCCTGGGCCTAGAAAGCCTAGAAGTACGGCGCCTAAAACACGATTTGAGTATTGCCCACAAGATCATATGCTGCAACGTCCTACCAGTCAATGACTACTTCAGCTTCAACCGCAATAACACAAGAGCACACAACAAATTCAAACTTAATACGAACTGCTCCAAACTTGACTGTAAAAAATATGATTTCAACAATCGAGTTATTGAACCGTGGAACTCATTACCAGACTCAATTGTGTCAACCCCTAACCCCCAACATTTCTCCCTTAGACTCTCCACGATTGACCTCTCCAGGTTCCTAAGAGGCCAGTAAGTGGCGTACATAAGTGCACAGGTGCGCCTTTCGTCCCCTGTCCAATTGTCTTTCCTTTCTTTCACCTATCATATATATTCTCTTCCTTTCATATATCCTCTCCTCTAAGTTCACTTTTACCCTTATATATATTACCACATGTCTAATTTCTTCCTATGTATTTGTGTATTGGATAAATGAATAAATAAATAAATAAATAAATAAATAAACAAACAAATAAATAAAAATAACTTATGAGATGTTTTCTTTTAGAACAGGCTTCCCTGGACACAATGCCAAGGAATGCAACGGAGGTGCCAATACAAGTGTCAGGTAGGACACGCATCCTACTCCCTACGGCAAAAAAAGCACATTCCTCAGGGTCATGTGCAACCCCTGGCATTGCTCCATGTCCCCTCAGGGATGCGCGCCCAGTCATGGGCTACTAGCCAGAATGTGGAAGTAAAAAACCTCACCAGAACACGAGCGCACCTGCTTTCTCCATGCACAATTTTGCTACCTGTACAGGCGCAGCAGCATAACTCTGCTGAAACTCACGGGACCTCCAGAGCCACGAAGGTGAACCCGATTAGGCATTCTGGCTAGTAGCCCCCCCCGTGTGTGCCCCACTATTTGAGAAGCACTGCTATAAGGCAATGAGATAGAGTTGAAACAGGCATGCAAAGACACAGAGCTTTCATAAGTATTTATCATATAAAAACATAATGAAGCTATTATGAAATATTTCCAACAGTTGCTATATATGATGAACTAAGAGAAACTAAGATCTTAATTCCTGCATTCTTTCCCCTTATTCCTATGATGTAATGAAGATATTCTTTTGGACAGGAGAGATGATTTCCACCTGCCTCTTGTTTTGGTAATACAGTATTCCCTCGATTTTTGCGGGGGATGCGTTCCAAGACCGCCCGCAAAAGTCGAATTTCCGCGAAGTAGAGATGCGGAAGTAAATACACTATTTTTGGCTATGAACAGTATCCCAAGCCTTCCCTTAATACTTTAAACCCCTAAGTTACAATTTCCCATTCCCTTAGCAACCATTTAGATTATTACTCACCATTTTTATTTATTAAAGTCTATTTAAAAAAAATGTTTTTTAAAGGCAGACGAAAGTTTGGCAATGACATATGACGTCATCAGGCGGGAAAAACCGTGGTATAGGGGGGAAAAACGTGAAGTATTTTTTAATTAATATTTTTGAAAAACCGTGGTATAGACATTCCGCGAAGTTTGAACCCGCGAAAATCGAGGGAACACTGTACTCTAGTTTAATTTCAGGCTTTCTAGTTTTGACTGTGTGAGATCTGTTCCTTCAAGTAGATGAGCCAGTGGTCCCTTGCAATTCAAAATAATACACTTCAAGAATCCATTAGCAAGGACTGGAAGAGATGTTTCTCCAGGTCTTCAAGCAATTAGTCCCATTTGCCCCTGGTGAGCTTGATTTGGTTATTTATAGCCTAGATTTGCCTGTGAGAAATAAATGCTTAATGTATTTGCATGCATCAGAAATTACCAAAGGTGTTTAAATAACATGTGATGCAGACAGATAAATTAAGAATCAAGAGAACTGTATACTCAATATTGACACCCATCCTCAGGAGCAAATGTCTGTTCCCCTATGAATGACTTTTGATTAGTGCCTAGACAAGAAGATGATAAACAAATAAAAATCAGGAAAGCTTAATTTAAAACTGGCTAATTAATGTGGCTGCAGATATATATATTAAGACAATGTTTAGACCTGGTGGGCTGGCCATCAGCAAGCAGTATTTCCCCAATTTTAATGATATGAATGAACACGTGCTCCACCACTGTTTTTCAACTCCATGGATGAATGACTATTGGGATGAAAATATTGCCTATAGTAAAAATATACAGCCTTATCTTTGGCAAATGCTGTCTGACTTCCTACCAAAATTGAAAATGGATTTGGGAACACTCTAAAGGGAATTATACAAGAGAAGAGCAGCTGGTGGTTGGCTCTGTTTTTTCAAGATGTTTACAAATTAGCTCTGGAGTTAGTTTAATGCACGACATGGAAACAAAAAAATTATAGGCTTGCAAGCAATTAATTTGAATGCTTTAAACAGCTTGTTTAATGTAGAAAGTGTTTTAAAACTCAACCTGTCTTGCATTTGTAGCAGGAAATTAGAATGTGTTTTCTAATTTTATGGTTTGAGGAAGAATGAAAGTAAATAATAGTGGAGCTGAGCAGGTATTAAAAGTTCAGGATGCTCAATTCAGATCCAATATTCTTCTGTTCTTTCCCAATAAATGTCCATTAAAAATTTCCTGTTGAAATTAAGGGACTTATAAAACTAGCTACCTTTTGCTGGCCTGTTCTCTGACTATGGTGTTGAATATTAAAGAGGACATAGTGCCATCCATTTGCCAGATTGGTGCCATTTCTTCTGGGATCCTGTAATGCCGTGTTTCCCAACCTTGGCAACTTGAAGATATTTGGACTTCAACTCCCAGAATTCCCCAGCCAGCGAACACTGGCTGGGGAATTCTGGGAGTTGAAGTCCAAATATCTTCAAGTTGCCAAGGTTGGGAAACACTGCTGTAATGTGTTCCAAATCATTTGGAGAGTTCTTATGGCAATTATTGATACACCATTATAAGAAATACTTGTTAGTTGCCTACATTCAGCATAACTCAGGCATTTATGCATTTATTTCAAAGATTTATATTCTGTCATTGACTGATCAGACATTACCCTGATTATCAATGAATAGTGGGACTTTTGGCACATATGCTCAGTGAGACAGAATACAAACTTAGCTTTTTTAAAAATTGTACCAAAGTCATTATTGGGACTTGGCTTTCAATTTTGAGTTAATACTTTTCTATGCAATCATTTGAGACTGCATTGGAGAGCTTTCTTTGTTCTGCAATGATTTTGAAACAAGTGTTGTCAGAGAGGGTACGCAACTTGGGCGTCCTCCATGGTCCACAGCTCACATTAGAGAAACATCTTTCAGCTGTGGCGAGGGGGGCGTTTGCCCAGGTTCGCCTGGTGCACCAGTTGTGGCCCTATCTGGACCGGGACTCACTGCTCACAGTCACTCATGCCCTCATCACCTCGACATTCGACTACTGTAATGCTCTCTACATGGGGCTACCTTTGAAAAGTGTTCGGAAACTTCAGATCGTGCAGAATGCAGCTGCAAGAGCAATCATGGACTTCCCAAGGTATGCCCATGTTACACCAACACTCCGCAGTCTGTATTGGTTGCCGATCAATTTCCGGTCACAATTCAAAGTGTTGGTTATGACCTATAAAGCCCTTCATGGCATCGGACCAGAATATCTCCGGGACCGCCTTCTGCCGCACAAATCCCAGCGACCGGTTAAGTCCCACAGAGTTGGCCTTCTCCAGGTGCCGTTGACTAAACAATGCCATTTGGTGGGACCCAGGGGAAGAGCCTTCTCTGTGGCAGCCCCGACCCTCTGGAACCAGCTCCCCCCGGAGATCAGAACTGCCCCCACCCTCCTTGCCTTTCGCAAAGTTCTTAAGACCCATCTCTGCCATCAGGCATGGGGGAACTGAGACATCTCCCCTGGGCCTATACAGTTTATACATGGTATGTTTGTGTGTATGCTTGCTTTTTAAAAATGGGTTTTTTAGTGCTTTTTAAATTATTAGATTTGTTCTTACATTGTCTTTGTTATTGTTGTGAGCCGCCCCGAGTCTACGGAGAGGGGCGGCATACAAATCTAATAAATAAATAAATAAATAAATAAATAAATAAATAAATAAATAGATAGATAGATAGATAGATAGATAGATAGATAGATAGATAAATAAATAAATAAATAAATAAATAAATAAATAAATAAATAAATAAATATAACTTCATTCCCTGGAAGTCATCAAGCTGGGAAGGATCGTGTAATTCCATGTTGCCATCCAGCAGGATGGAATCTCAGAATTTGATCTGGCTCTCTTAATATATCAACCTGAGCCGTACACGCACAAATACATTTCCATCCACTAATATTTTAAATGGGATGCTAATATGTATTCAACCTGATATGCTTTTTATGAATCTACTGTATGGTACAGCGATGGCGAACCTATGGCACGAGTGCCAGAGGTGGCAGGTGGAACCATATCTTCTGGCACATGAGCCGTTGCCCTAGTTCAACTTCAATGTGCATGTGCATGCTGGTCAGCTGATTTTCGGCTCACCCGGAGGCTCAAGGAGGGAATTTTTGGCTTCTGGAGAGTCTCTGGGGGGATGGCAGAGGACATTTTGGCCCTCCCCAGTCTCCAGAGAATCATTCCCATTCTACCACCAACCTACCTTTGGAAGTTTGTTTGTTTGTTTGTTTATTTATTTGTTTATTTGTTTATTTGTTTATTTGTTTATTTGTTTATTTGTTTATTTGTTTATTTGTTTATTTGTTTATTTGTTTATTTGTTTATTTGTTTATTTGTTTATTTGTTTATTTGTTTATTTGTTTATTTGTTTATTTGTTTATTTGTTTATTTGTTTATTTGTTTATTTGTTTATTTGTTTATTTGTTTATTTGTTTATTTGTCCACCTTTTTATGAATAAGACAGAGTGACAAATACACAATTATACTTCATCCTCTTCCTATTTTCTCCTCAACAACAACCCTGTGTGATGTGCCATTGGGCGATAGGAAAGACCAGGTTAGGGACATATCGTGAAGGAAAACATACTATGGGATTGCTAGGAATTCAATGAAATATAATCAAGCAATCTATCAACCTCCCCGTAATAATAAACTTAATAAACTTATAAACTTAATAATAAGTTTTAACTGGAGTCTCTTCTGATAATTAAATTTCAACATCTTGTGATTTGGGAAATGGTTGATAATTCCTTTCAGTCTGCCTTTTGAACAGAATCATACATTTTGAATATCTTGAGCACAGCTAATATCTTTTTTCATGACACCCATTACTAAATGGTGAGACATCTACGATACAAATTTGAATTATGTTCATGATTATATAATTTCAATTTGTCTATGGAGATTCTCAGTCATCCAGGTCATGGTTGTCTCAAGGTGCTTTTTCGAGAGGCTACTGGATTTTCTGTTTTTTCTTTGAATTAATTTAATTTAAATTATTTGATTTATATGCTGCCCAATCCCGTGGGACTCAGGGCGTCTTACAACAATAAAATAATTACAATCAAAGTCAAATATTAAATAGTGGAAAACAGTAAAAAACCCATTAAACTAACGATAAAACCCCCTAGCTAAACTAAACAATCATACACACATCCATCATCATCATCATCATCATCATCATTAATTAGATTTGTATGCCGCCCTTCTCTGAAGAGTCGGGGTGGCATACAAATCTAATACATACCAAGCGAATCACAGTTCGGTTGTGAATAGATTATGGCACTTATGTTCCCCAGGCCTATCAGCAAAGCCAGGTCTTCACGGCCTTTTGGAAGCCCAGTAGGGTGGAAGCAGTATGAACATCGGGGGGGGGGGGGGTATTTAGTTCCAAAGGGTTGTGGCAGCCAAAGAGAAGACCTTACCCCACGAATGCTCCAACCTGCATTATTCAATGGGACCTGGAGAAGGCCAACCTTCTAATTGGCCTCTGGGAAGTATGTGGTATGAAGGTATGAAGACATTTCACTTCATATCCAAAAAGTTCTTCAACTCGGACTGTATAAATCCTTCCATTCCCCACCATCCATTCAGAGCTGAAGAAAGTTCTTGGGATAATTTCAATTTATTATACCAAGGATTCATTTTGCTACATCATTTTCCCTTAACACCAGACAATGGGCCTCTTGCTATCATCTATAGACACACTTATATAATTTTCACTACATTCTCAATTAAATGGGCTTGATTATGAAAAACAAAATGAATCGATTATTGCATTTCAGTTGTTTTGATGTCAGTAAAAATAACTTATCATCATCACTCTTCCTAAAGTAAAAAAAAAAAAAGATGTTGCAGATTGAAATCTATTTCCTCGGGGGGAAAAATAACATTCAAGCATTACAGATTTACCTAGTCTTCAAGCACATAAATCCCTGTATTGTCCTTGGCAAGTGTCAGGTGTGGATATGAGGATAAAAGGATAAATGTACACATAAGCAAATAATTTTATGTCATCTTTTGGATGTGTTTTATGAAATATTTCAAGGGGAGTGTTCTAGTTACAAATAAAGTAGTATTTTATTGCTGTTGTCCTTGTACCAGCTTATTCCAAAAACCCTATCTGTCATTGTAAAGTACTCATTTATCCCTTAGATAGAAGTGGGAAAGAATTGAAATCTATTCCCCATAGATGGGTATATGTCTATTTAGAGCTGTCCACAGAATCCAACGCTTTCATCTAAATCAGGAGTGGAGAACTATGACTCCTTTATGACCAGTGCAAAGATGGGTTCCTCTCGGTTCGGACTGGTTCACCTGAACCGGTAGTGACCTGTTGGTGATGTCACAGAACTGATTTGGTTGGTGCCGTCTTTTTTTTTTTGCGTTTTTTTGCATTTTTAATCCCCCTCCTTCTGAGCATGTGCAGAAGCTGAATTTCTGACACTGCACATGTGTCGCCATCTTGTTTTTGACTTTTTTTTTAAAATGAATTTTTTGGTACTGCACATGTGCGGGTGCATTTTCTGCATGCATGCCCACGAAGCAGGCAGGGGAAGTGAACCAGCAGCGAGATAAGTTAGAACCCATCCCTGGACCAGTGGACATGGACACCAGTGGGAAAAGAACATTGTTCCCCATCCTTCCTGATTTAAAAGAAGGTGCTGCTTTGTTTGACGTAGCAGTTTGCCCTGCGCTATAACAATGAGTGTCGTATAATGTATGCAAGGTTTTGCGCAGAAGCCTCGTGTCATCCTCAGCAGTAGGGAATAGACCGTGCTGGTGAAGACGGTTCTTGATTTTCAGAAAAAGCTGGAAATTGACACACCTCAAAGCTGAAAGCCCTTTGCAGCTGCCAGACTATCTTTGAGACCGCCTTCTATCACATAGCTCCCAGAAACTGGTAAGGGCCCACAGAAATAGAACTCGAAATAGAATACACTACGAGACTAGACTTTCAATCCTGGGCCTAGAAAGCTTAGAACTAAGAAGCCTTAAACAAGATCTAAGTATTGCCCACAAGATCATATGCTGCAATGTCCTGACTGTCGGCGACAACTTCAGCTTCGACCACAACAACACAAGAGCACACAACAGATTTAAACTTAATATTAACCACTCCAAACTTGACTGTAAAAAAAATATGACTTCAGTAACCGAGTTGTCGAAGCGTGGAACTCATTACCGGACTCCATAGTGTCATCCCCAAATCCCCAACACTTTACCCTTACATTATCTACGGTTGACCTATCCAGATTCCTAAGAGGTCAGTAAGGGGCAAGTACAAGTGCACTAGAGTGCCTTCCGTCCCCTGTCCTATTGCTCTCATATATCTCCTATACCTTTATTCTATTCCTATATCTCTTCTTCTATTCTTTCATTGATATGTTCTATTACTATATCTTCTTTTCTATTCTTTCTTAGATATATTTTACTACTACTACCTCCTCTATAAACTTCATCATGTATTTTACTATGTGTGTGTATATATATATACCCACTACAACCCTCATTGTGTATTGGACAAAATAAATAAATAAAAAATAAAATAAAATAAAGAGTTGGTCTTCTCCAGATTCCATCACATAATCAGTGTCGGCTGGTGGGTCTGTGGGGGAGGGCCTTCTCTATGACTGCCCCAGCCCTCTGGAACCAGTTACCTCCTGAGATCTGGACTAAGAGCCTTTGTGGTGCAGTGGTTAGAGTGCAGTTACCGCAAGCTATTTCTACTGATCACTGGCTGCCAGCAGTTTGGCAGATCGAATCTCAGTAGGGTCAAGGTCGACTCAGCCTTCCATCCTTCCAAGGTCATTAAAATGAGGGCCCAGATTGTTGGGGGCAATATGCTTACTCTCTGTAAACCTCTTAGAAAGGGCTGTAAAGCACTGTGAACCAGTATATAAGTCTCAATGCTATAATGCCCATTGGCCTTTTGGAAAGTGGTAAACACTTGGTTGTTTTATATTTTTGCTATGAGCTGCCTAGAGTCCCTAGGGATTTGGGAGGCATAGAAATTGAAGAAATAAATAAAAACACATAATAAATAAATGCTGGCTCAGGAATTTTGGGAGTTGAAATCCACAGATTATAAAGGTTCTCCACCCTTTATGTAAATGAAGATTGCGGCAAATTCTACTCTTTCGTAGATGCAAATTGTGTCACAGTGCATGTACAAAGGGGATGGTGTCTGCATCATAAGATCATGATGCATGATTTTGTCATTTCGCTCCTCTCTTTGGGTATTTACATTATATATCTCTACTGATAAACATAGAGCTGGTATAGGCCCTATTGACCACTGAGTTTAACATTGTGCTCAGTGCAGAAATCCAAATTAAATTACAGTGGTACCTCTACCTAAAATGCCTCTACTTAAGAACTTTTCTAGATAAGAACCATGTGTTCAAGATATTTTTGCCTCTTCTTAAGAACATTTTCTACTTAAGAACCTGAGCCCAGAAAAATTTCCCAGGAAATTTGAGAGCGGCATGAAGGCCCAGCCAATTTCCTGCATTCCCCCTTTAAACTTCTGCCAGCAACCAGAGAAAAGAAACGTTTCCTTCACTCTGGGCAGCCCAGAGCGAACAGAGCATTTTCCTTTCGCTGGGCACCGTCTCAGAGTCCCTCTTTTTTTTTAAGCCTTAAAGTTTGGATTTTTTTGATTCCCCTCACCTCACCTTCTTCCTTCGGCAGCGACTGTCCTCCTCCTCCTCTTCTTCCTCCTCCTCCTCCCACCCAAATTCCAAAATTTTATTTCGTTCCTAATGGGTTTGCATGCATTATTTGCTTTTACATCGATCCCTATGGGAAAAATTGCTTCTACTTACAAACCTTTCTACTTAAGAACCTGGTCACGGAACGAATTAAGTTCGTAAGTAGAGGTACCACTGTATTTAAATCTGATTGCTGCCCAGCATAATTTGAATTATTCAGATACTTGCCTCTTAGGACTGAACTCCAAAAGTGATGAAGAGTAGCCTGGAAACTCAGACAATCTTCCTTTTACTGCAAGTAATTCTAAATTGTGAAGAAATTCCTAAGAAACAACAAGAGCTAGAGAGAGGTGGAGGTTGAAATAAAAATGATTGGGGTGCTACTTCATAGACATTGAATGTCTATGAAGGTTCTCAGTCATTTGGGTCATGGTTGTCCCAAAGGTGCTTTAAAAAAAGGCAACTAGGCTTTCTTGGTTTTTCATGAAGGTATTTGATTTCTTATCCAAGAAGTTACTATTCCTTTTCTGTGAACCCAATGGGATGGGGTCAGTTATAGGAGGTTTGGCTGTTGTTGGTGTGTCTGGGATGGGGATTGTGCAAATAGGTGGTTGAAGTTTCCTTTGAAACCTGCAGTAGAACACATTCAGGTTATCTGCCAGTTGCTGATAAATTATTGGGAGCATCACAATTTTTAGGATGAGACTGTTTCTGCTATGACAGAAAATCCATCAAGAAGAGAATTAATCCCAAGTAGGATAGTATTTGCATAAAGATGAGGACACTGATTAAAATCTCTTTCTTCAAGATGGTCAGTTGGTGGAAATTGCTCGATTTCAATGTCAGGATCAGGAAATCTTATTATTGAGCACTTGCAGAGACACTTACTCCAGCAAAAGAGGACATTGCTAACTTCCTCTATCTACCTGCTCTAGTTCTTTGCTCTTTACCTATATTTGAAGAAAGGAAAAAGAGAAGTGATTGATATTTCTTTTTCCTTTTGCTTCTACCTGCGTATGAGCAGTATTAATAGGACAGTGATGGTGAACCTATGGCATGGGTGCCACAGGTGGCACATGGAGCCATATCTGCTAGGACATGAGCCGTTGCTCTAGCTCAGCTCCAACATGCATGTGTGTGCTGGCCAGCTGATTTTTGGCTCACACAGAGGCTCTGGGAGGATGTTTTTGGCTTCCAGAGAGCCTCCAGGGATGTGAGGGCGTTTTGATCCTCCCCCGGCTCCAGGGAAGCCTTTGGAGTCTGGGGAGGGCAAAACACGAGCCTACTGGGCCCACCACAAGTTGGGAAATAGGCTGTTTCTGGCCTCCTGGGGGTGAGGGAAGCTGTTTTCACCCTCCCAGGCACATGCTCTTTTTGCATCCAAGGAAAAACAGGTTCGCCATCACTGTAATAGGACATGCCAATGAAAAGTATCCCTGAAAATGGGTATTCTCGAACTGAGGCCATTTTTTTTCAGTTTTTCAAGGTGGAATTCGGGCAACCCAGATCCACAGGCCATTTATAATCTCCATTACTCACTTTCATGACCTTTCATGCTCCAAAATTATGCTGTTGAAATTTACAAAACAAAAGATGAGTAATGGTTTCCCACTGCTTCTTGGCATTTTGGATAAGACCAAGCATAGAATATGTCTTTTAGTCATTTTTCTGACAGGACATTCGGAGTGTGGGCACTTTGTGAATTGATTAAATCATAACCAAATTTTACCAGGAGCATTGTATCCTTTCTCTGAGCCTCATATGGTACAACTCCTAAGGATAAACTGTGTTTGAGATTGTTAAAAAATTCCTTCCAGGACCGATTAATTTGATACCCTGCCAACAAAAGAAAGAAAATGTACTGACATCCACAAACCCCATACTTTAGGTCTTTCAGCTCCATTCATTCGCCTTGTTACACTTTGCATGCAAAAGTCAACAGACATTGCATATCTGAGCTTCCTTTATCGCCGGGAAGCAATTGTATATTGTTAAAGTGTATGTACTGAGAGAATGCATGCCTGAGTACATATCGAATCTAATCACGGAGCGTGATAGCTTTGCTTTGTAAAAGTAGAAAGGATTTCCTGGAATTGTCCAGACTTTGGAATGAAAATATAACCCAGACATCATTTTTTTTTATTACTGAAACTGTTATTGTAAAATAAAGTTTAATGTAGAAGTGATGCTAACAGAAAGGTCACACATTACAATATAGAAATTTCATTAAAGAAATAAAGGAGTTGCATATTGTTATGGATATGTTTCTATGAATAGAAACATAGAAACATAGAAGACTGACGGCAGAAAAAGACCTCATGGTCCATCTAGTCCGCCCTTATACTATTTTCTGTATTTTATCTTAGGATGGATATATGTTTATCCCAGGCATGTTTAAATTCAGTTACTGTGGATTTACCAACCACGTCTGCTGGAAGTTTGTTCCAAGGATCTACTACTCTTTCAGTAAAATAATATTTTCTCATGTTGCTTTTGATCTTCAGATTGTGTCCCCTTGTTCTTGTGTTCATTTTCCTATTAAAAACACTTCCCTCCTGGACCTTATTTAACCCTTTAACATATTTAAAGGTTTCGATCATGTCCCCCCTTTCCCTTCTGTCCTCCAGACTATACAGATTGAGTTCATTAAGTCTTTCCTGATACATTTTATGCTTAAGACCTTCCACTATCCTTGTAGCCCATCTTTGGACCCGTTCATTTTTGTCAATATCTTTTTGTAGGTTATGGTAAAGAAAGTGCATTTTGGATTGATTGGAAGTTGACCTCAAGGATTTTCAGCTGTGGAATATACTGCATTTGCTATGTTTTGAACAGAACTGGCAGTAGCAGCTGCTCTGTTATGGAACCTTCTCGAAAACCTCTTTGGTGATATTCCATGACTCTCCTACTTTAGCTGGATGTTATAGTGCAGGAATAGTCAATCTGGACTCTGTCACATGCTTTGAACAATAATTTCCACAATCCTGTGATTATTGGCTGTCTTATCTGGGTCTACTGGAAATTGAAATATACAACATCTGGAGTGCAAACGACATAGTTGCATTCCAGATGTTGTAGTAATACTATGTGTACTATGTGTCTGACATAGTACTACTCCAAAACAATAAAAGTTGGCTTCCCACATTGGACCCAACTATTACTAGTAGGGAAACTCAAATTCAGGAAAGCAAGTAGGTCATTCCTCATGGAGGGAAAGATTTAGTTTAACCTGATGCCATTCTTAGATTTCCTATCAGTGCTTCCATTCATTCCATAAATAGAAAATACATTTATGTGAGGACATACAGTATGTTAAAACTGTAAATAATTGGGAATTTTTTAAAAGTGTGAATTACCCAAATTCTGGTCACTAAACACAGAAACGAGCACATGGAGGTATACCATATTTTTGGAGCATAAGACGCATGGAGTCTAAGACTTGCAAAGACTTACGGCTTGGAAAAAAATCTTCACAAAGATTAACAATGAAAGAGCTTGCAAGCTGGTAAGAGCTTGGAATATTGTTAGTACCTGGTTAGGGCTGGAAACAGCAAACAGAGCAATTTAAAAAACCTACAAAGACAGAGTTTGGAAAACATTCTTGATAGAGAGTAACAATGAAAGAGCTTGCAAGTGGGTAAGAGCTGGGAACATCGTTAGTACCTGGTTAGGAATGGAAAGAAACATTTGGAGCATGTTAGAGCAATGAAAAAAAACCCTGCAAAGACTTAAGGCTTGGAAAACATTCTTTGCAAAGAGTAACAATGAAAGAACCTGCAAGGTAAGAACTGGGAAGAGCATTAGCACCTAGTTATGGCTGGGAAAAAAAGCTTTGAAAAAAGCTACAGAGTATAAGACACACCTGAATTTTTAGCCTCTTATTTAGGGAGGAAAAAGGTGCATCTTATACTCTGAAAAATATGGTATGTTTATTTAGGGTATACAGCTTTACTATCATTTTAAAACAGCTTGGAAAGGAACCGGACAAAAATATCATTCCTCTCCTGAGAATAGGATGGAGGTAGTCCTCAATTTACAACAGTTTATTTAGTGTCCATTCAACATTACAACGGCACTGAAAAAAATGTGATTTATGACCAGCTTTCACAGTCCCAACGTTTGTAGCCTCCCATGATCATGTGATCAAAATTCAGATGCTTGGCAAGTGACTCATATTTGTGATAGATGCGGTGTTCCAAGGTCATGTGATCACTTTTGATCACCTTCAGAAAAGCAAAATCAATGGGCAAGCCAGATACAACCGGGTTTAACAACTGGGTTTACTAATTTATCAACTGCAGTGATTCACTTACGAGCTGTCGTAAAATTGGGCAAAACTCACTTAACAAATGTCTAACTTAATAACAGAAATGTTGGGCTCAATTGTGGTCGTAAGATGGGGACTACCTGCATAATAGAGGTTACTATAATTGTCTATCACAATAGCATACTCTGCCCTGGCTCAAATAATTACTTAGCCTTCTCCAGCACTTTCCTGCATTATTAATGTTCCTTATTGCTTTGCACAACATTTAGTTCTTGAATCCACGCCCATCAATGCTAGTAGCTACTTGGTCGATTTTGATGACAAAAATAACAAATTGGACGTATAGCTTTTGTTTACACAGAGCCCATTAGAGGGTAGTTATCAGGTAAGAACTGTATTACCACCCTAAATTACATTGAAAATAAAATCAATAGCTTATTTAAACACTGAGCAAAACTTCAGAACAACACACAAAATATTGCCTCAAGAAACTCAGCAACAACTTTTAATAAGAAAGTATGATGAGTCCCCAAAATAAACCCCAGGAAGAAAAGACAGGGAGCAGGAAGAGAAAATAGGGATAGCTTTAGGAGAGCATTCTTATTTTTTAGATGAGAGTGTATTGTTATTTTTATTTAGGGCAGTTTTTGAGATATGCAAAAGCAGTTGTTCTATTCAAAATGCTCCTTAAGTGTTTTCATCTGAAAAAGGAATTTAGGTTATAAAAACTCCACTTGGTAGACCGACAGTTCATCAATAGCATGACACTGGCATTGAAATATCCCCCCCCCTTTAATTTAGATTTTATGTTAAATTTGTGCTCAGTGTCACCCCATTTGTCCCATAATAACTGTCATTTGTGTCAATAGATTTTGCTAAAATTAACTTCTATGCAGATGATTCAAACAGGAATAGGAAGTAAGATTTATAGAAACAATAAATCTGATCTGATGTTAATAATGTCAATACATTATGTTTCTGTGACAATAGATTTAGGTTAAAATCTCTGTCTGTCTCTCTCTCTCCTTAAATTAGTTACATTTACTTACTTACTGTTGTGGTTAGCTCTGGCCCAGCTCCTGCCCCAAGGAATGTGCAGGTGGATATGGGGGAGACATCCACATGCTGCAGGCCTGTTTTGCTCCCAGTGGAATCTGCTGACAAAGTCTCCTCTGACCAAGGAGGCCTGAGTGACAGGGAGGAGGAGAGTTTGGCAGACAGCCCAGGAGGAGATAAATCATCTGTATCATCTCTGGATTCTGAACAAGAATTAATGACACATCCACGCATGCGTAGAGTGATGCATAGGAAGCAACAACTAAAGGATTATTACAAGAGACAATGAGGCCACCTGTGGTTGGCTGGGGCTACTGTAATTAGTTCTGCTGCTATAAATAGCAGCCTGTGGGTTTGGCCGTTGTGGAGAATTATCTGATCGTTGTGTTTCATGAATGTCTTGCTGACTTCGGCCTTTGTTTGTTGACTTTTTACCACTTTGAAACCAAAGCAGAGCAAATTGTGTTTCACTTCGTGGAAGAAGAAGGGCTGTGACTTCCTTCACAGCTGCAAGCTAAGTATATACAGTAATACCTCGTCTTACGAACCTAATTGGTTCCCGGGGAAGGTTCGTAAGACGAAAAGTTCGTAAGATGAAACATTGTTTCCCATAGGAAACAATGTAAAGTCAATTAATCTGTGCAACAAAAAACCCCCCGCAAAAAAATGCCGCCGCCTGGCTGTCACCTTTTGAAACAGCCAGGGGGCTTCTCGGCGGCCTCCCGAACCCCAAACGCCAAACCCGAACTTCCCGGCTGTTTTAAAAGGTGACAGCTGGGCGGCGGGGCTTCTCAGCAGCCTCCCGAACCCCAAACCCGGATGTTTGGCAAAAGTTCGGGCTCGGGAGGCTGCTGAGAAGACCCGCACCCCGGCTGTCACCTTTTAAAACAGCCGGGGGGCTTCCCAGCGTTCTCCTGAACCCAAACGCCAAACCCGAACTTCCAGGTTCGGCATTCGGGAGGCCGCCGAGAAGCCCCCCGGCTGTTTTAAAAGATGACAGCCGGGCAGTGGGGCTTCTCAGCGGCCTCCCGAACCCCAAACCCGGAAGTTCGGCAAAAGCCCCAAAATTTGTACCTTTGAATTTTTGGGAGGCTCCTACCAGAGAGTCCGGCAGAACACTTACTTACTTACTTACACGAAACTTATATTCACTATTTGTTACCAATGCAGAAAAGTTTTTTATTAACCCAAACATGTTTTACATATAGTACTCATCTTATGACCACTTGGATGATGGATTTCTATTGCTAAGCCATACCTTGACAACTTGAAGAGGTATGAACTTCAATTCCTAGTTTTTTTTCAGCCAGCTTTGCTTCTAGGTGCTTCTGGGAGTTGAAGTTCACATCTCTTCAAGTTGTCAACTTTGAGAAGCACTGCTCTACAGAATAAGCATGTCATTTTTTTTTTTTTTAAAAAGTCCATTAGCTTTACTTCAGCTTTTTATACCCTGGATGTAATTTTCAACTGACAAAGTCTTATCTAGTTCCTGATTGATTCTGACAGTGTAGTGGTGGGACCTTTCAGCACAATGTCTATAGCTCTTGATTATTATCTTTAATTGAAGTGCATCTGATGAAAAAGATCGATTAGGCCAAATGAAAGTGTGGATTGTTACAGTATCAAGACACGTAAAGTATAATTGTTCCTTTATAATAAATTAAAAACACAGTATTAACATTGAATGTCCTAAGTGTTTATGCATATTAGGAAGACCTCATATTTCAGAGCACATCAAAGAATGATGTAAAATAATGCAATCAAAGTTCAGTTCTTTATTTGCATAGATGGTATAGACCAGGAGTAGTCAAAGTTGGCTCTTCTATGACTTGTGGACTTCAACTCCCAGAATTCCTGAGCTAGCATGATTGACTCAGGAATTCTGGGAGTTGAAGTCCACAAGTTGAAGAGCCAACTTTGACTACCCCTGGTATAGACAGGATCTTCCCAGATTGAATTTATGCTACTACAACCTACTGGATAAATCCCAAGATTTATCCAGTAGGTTGTAGTAGCATAAATTCAATCCCAAGATTTATCCTAAAACTCTTCTTCCCATGATCTATCTCTGGACTATGCTGTCTTTTTGCCCCTACTTCCTGGCTGCATTACTGTAGTCTATATTGATAACAAGATAGCTAATGAGTTGTCAGTTTCTAATATCATTAAAGACAGCTTCCCTCTACTTATTTATTGTGGTAAAGAACAGGAGAATTTCAGCATATCCATCCATTTTTCAGGTTATTTCCATTTTGGGTAGGAATTTGCGCATGCGTCAAATTGGATAGACGCATCTACAGAGAGCTCCCTAATGTGAATTAGGAAAAGTGAAAGTTAACCCCTGACAACCCTCTCTAGCTTGGTGAAAAGTGGGCTGAGAGGAAGTGGTTTGAACGAAGCTTTTGAAAACTTTACAAAAAAGAGTTAAAAGAAGGAGCAAGTCACAGTTTTAAACGTGAGTAGGGGAAAAAGTGAGAACAAAGAAAAGATGGCGTCTACTACGGAGCTGGAGGGAAAAATGGATTCATTGTTAACGGCATTTGCCAATATGGGACAGTTGCTCCAAGATATGAAAAAGGAGATAGCTAACATTGGGGCTGGTATTGCAGATTTAAAAGAGCAGTCGAAAACACAAGATCAAAGAATTGTGAAACTGGAGGAGGAAAAGAGTCATCAGAAATTACGTATAATTAACTTGGAGGACAGACAAAGAAGAGCTAATCTCCGCCTGAGGGGATTCAAAAAAGATTTCGTGGAGGGTAAACATCTTATCCAAGCAATTTACCAGTGGTTCAGTGAAAACAACATTAAATGTGATCCAGGTGAATTTGAAAGAGCACACTGGGCATTTGGATCTCGGAATCAAGGAGATCAAAAAGATGTTATTGTAAGATTTAATTCGGAAAGGAGAGCAGCAGAAATCTTCAGAGAACTAAAGCAGATTTCAAACTTACGTTATAAAGCCATTCCAATACACATTTTAAAAGATTTGTCTGCAGAAACACTCAAGATGAGAAACCAGATGAGAGACGTCACCTCCAAATTATACGAAAATGGAATCCGTTTCACATGGCATTTTCCTGCCACAGTAATTGTTTTTAAAGACTCCAAAGTTTTCCAGGCGAGATCTCTGGAGGAGAGGAAGAAACTGCTTCAACAGCTGGGGATTGATTCGAAGGTAACTTCCCAGGCATCAACATCGAGAGGAGAAGAGGATTTGTTTATGCTCCAACCAATTCATGCAGCAGAACAAAGCAAAGAGGAAAAAATTGCAGCTCTGCAAAAGGAACTTGAATTACTTCAGGAGAAGGAAAAAAGAGAAGAACCGAGAATCACGCGCCAGAAGAAGAAATAATGAACTGAACTGAGCTGATCTGCCAATATGGTATTATTGTTCTCAACTAATTAACTTCTTCTTTGTGTATTTTATGCTAACCAACAAGGGGAAAAGAGGGAAGGAGGGGGGAATCTTTCTTTATTGTATTAAAAAGGGGAGAGATGGGGGAGGTCTCTAGTGGAACGCAAATTCAGGAGTGCCTCTTGGATAACGAAAGTTTTTTTCGTTGCCTCCCCTCGGGGGGGGGGGTGCAAGGGAAGAGGCACTAGGGTGGGGATTCATGATAATCAATAAGCATTTTTCCAGCAGGCTCTGTTTTGCAGGAGGGGGAAATATATTTAAAATTATGTAAATGGGTGAAACAGTGTTATTGTCGTTAAACATAAATGGTCTCTCATCACAGAAAAAACATTATAGAATCATGAAGCTGGCTAGGGACAGTAAAGCTGACATCTTATTTTTATCAGAAACTCATAAAGGAAGGGAAAAATCAGATAAATTAGTTACAAATGGCGAGTGGCAACGGGCTTATGAGTCGAGAGGGACAGCAAAATCCAGAGGAGTCGCCATCTTGATTAATCAAAGAATATTATTTCAATTAATTAATATTAAAAGAGACAAAGACGGTAGAATGCTATTTATCAAGGGAAAAATAAATAATAAGGTAGTAACTTTAGCAGTAATCTATGCCCCCAATGTAAATGCAAAACAATTCATAATGAATGTAAAGCGTAAATTAGATAATTTTGCGGAAGGCACAGTGATTTTAGCAGGCGATTTCAACTTGGAATTAACAGCACGGAGGGGAGAAAAGAAAAAGCTACATTTAAATAAAATTAATATGATGGACCTACATGAAAATATAGTAAACAGGGATACATTTTATTCAGCAAGACACAATAAATTTAGTTGCATTGATTATATATTAATTAATAAAACAGCCGAGGTACAGCTCAAGAAAGTAGAAGTTAAAAGCATTTGGTTATCAGACCATGCCCCACTGTTAGCAGTGATTGAGATAGACGTTGGTAGGCAACAAAGGATTTGGAGATATAACCCTGTGGTTTCAGTTAGTGAGAAAAATAGACTCAAATTACAAAAGGAATTGAATGAATTTTTTAGTATTAACGCAACAGGTGAAATTAAGCAAACAATAGTTTGGGATACACATAAGGCTGTCATGAGGGGTAATTGTATTAGCACTGAAGCTTTTATTAGGAAATCCTGGGAAGTTGAAAGAGAAAGCCTATTAAAAGAAATAGATTTAATTCAAGAAACTTTAAAAATTACAAGAAATAGAGCTTGGAATACATTATTATTATTATCTAAGAAAAAGAAATTACAATCACTTGATGAAGAAAGATGGAATAAAATGAAGATGATTGTAAAACAGAGAATCAGGGGATGGGGGAACAAATCAATGAAACAAATGGTACATTATTTGAAAAAAAAGAAAAGAGAAATCCCATATCTCTGCTTTAAAGGATAAGGAAGGTGTAATAAAACGTAGTAATGTAGAAATGGAAAAAATAATGAGTGACTTTTATGGGAATTTATATAAAAAAGAACATATTACATTGCAAATCATAGAGGTTAATGAGAAATTAATGGAAGAAGATAGACAAATTTTAAATGCAAAAATAACAAATGAAGAGATATCTATAGTTATTAAAGGGTTGAAACCTGCTAAAGCCCCAGGCCCAGATGGTTTTACTGCTGAATATTATAAGACTTATATAAATGAATTATTACCGTATTTGGAAAAATTGTTTAACAATGTAATTGAGACCTTTGAAACTCCACAAACGTGGAAAATCTCAGAAATTATAACTATCCCAAAGCCGGATCGTGATCTAATAGACCCAAATTCTTATCGCCCTATCAGCTTACTCAATCAGGATTATAAAATATTTATGAAAATATTGGCAAACAGGGTAGAGAATATCTTACCAAAGGTAATTGGAGAAGACCAATATGGATTTGTTAAAGGAAGAAAGATTTATGAACCAATTAGAAACGTGGTTAATGTTATACACCATGCTAACAATACCAAAAGAAAACTAAGTATTTTAAAGTTAGATGTGTATAAAGCCTTTGATAAAGTTAACCATGATTACCTGTTTCAATTATGTAAAGATTTAAATATGGGAGATTCATTTTGTAGAATTATACAAACAATTTATAAGGATAATATAGCCCATATTAGAGTAAATGGCAACAGAACAGAGACGATTAAAATTCAGAATGGAACTAAGCAGGGTTGTCCACTATCCCCAATGTTATTCGTACTGGCTATTGAGACTTTAGCAAATAAAATTAGAAATGATAAGGAATGGAGAGGTTATCAAATAGGAAAATTTGAATTGAAATTAAATTTGTTTGCAGATGATGCTATAGTGATGTCCGAAACCCCAATCGAAATGATGAAAAGAATATTGATATTGCTCCAGGAATTTAAAGACCAATTGGGACTTATGGTTAATATAGAGAAATCAGAGATAATTTGTTTAAACACAGGCCCTAAAGAGCAAATTGAGATACAAAAAATATCAGGATTGAAACTAGGATGTAAAAAAATGAAATATTTAGGAATTTGGTTGTTTAAGAATCCGATAAAAATTGTGACAGCCAACTATAATTTAATATGGAAAAAAAATCCAGAAGCAGATAAAAAATTGGAGGGGGAAAAGGTTGGGAAGAATTGCCAAGATCAGAGCCCTTAAAATGATGATAATACCAAAAATGATGTATTTATTTCAGGTTTTACCAGGTACCTTCCCTGGGGCAAAACTGAGAGAATGGGATAGTAAATTAAACTTTTGGATTGAAGGAAACAAAAGGCCTAGAATAAGAAAAAAATGGCAGTTTGCCCAAGAGAAAGAGGGGTGGGGGTGGGGGAGCCCGTGCTTAGCACTATATAGAGAAGCATTTCAAATAGAAAGATTAATGGAATTACAGTTATGGGGGGAAAAGAAGTGGGTGAATTTAGAAAAGGAAATTAATAATATAAATAATAAAGAGCTATTATTTAAAAATTGGAGTAGAATAGAAATCAGTAATTTAATCGACCCTCTGAAAGCATGTTTAGAAATATGGTCTAAATGGCAGGGAAAATGTGGAACTAGAAATTCCAAGCTATCAACGTTACACGTATTGAATACAGGTGATGATGTTAACTTAAGCAGAATTATTAAAGTATTAAACAGCAAAGGGATAATGAGAATTGAACAATTATATGAGAAGGATGGAAGAGTTAGCAGAACTCGATTGGAATGGTGGCTTGGTCAACAGAAATGGCTGCAGATTAATGCAATAAGCAAATATTTAAATAAAAGTGAGAATAAAGAAGCTTTCTTACGAGAAGAAAATTGTTTAGAAAAAATAATAAAAGAAAAGATTAATGAGATAAAAGCCGAAGCCGGTAATATATATAGAATGTTATTGCAGGTGGAAGAGGAAGTAATAAAAAGTTTGACAAGATGCTGGCAAAATGATTTACAAATAGATGAAAGTGAAATGAAAGAAATGGTAGAAAATATACATAAGATTAAAAATACAAGAGTTAAAGAGATGAGAAGAAATTTTTTACATAAATGGTATTATACACCGGCACAACTTGCACACTTCCAGGGGAAAGAGAAGGGTAATTGTTGGCATGGTTGCCAAAAAAAGGGAATCTTTATGCATATGTTCTGGGAGTGTGCAGAAATTCAGACATTCTGGAAGGAAGTACAGAATGAAATTAACAAAATGTTAAATATTAACTGGATAATTACAAAAGAAATAGCGATTTTAATTAAACAAAGAAAATTAGGAGAATTCAAGGAAATAAAATCTGCAGCATTGGAAAGTGCTCAAGCAGTAGTGGTATTGGGTTGGAAAGACTCTACAAAATGGACAATACAGAATTGGCACTGGTACATGGTGGACCATATACATTTTGAAATTATGGAAATAAGATTAAACAATTTTGATGAAAACAAATTGGAGAAGCTGATGGTACAATGGAATAAGGTGAAAGATTGTATGTTGAGTAGAATCTGTGATGTAAATGTGAAAAATAAACTGCAATCACTCTTTTAGTAATATCTAATGCAAGATAGAGCCAAGGAAATACAGATAAACAAAATCAAAAACTTTTGAATCCCCTTGTATGGGTGGTGGTGGTGAAGGGGGGTGTTTTGTTTGTTAGGTGATGGGCAAACGCACTGTGCACTGTTACATGTTTGTTTTATGTAATTATTTTATAAAAATCAATAAAAAATTATTTTTTTTAAAAAAAATTCCATTTTGGGTAATGGTTACTGCATTTGAGCAACTGGAAGTCTAAGGATGAGTTGGAGAGGAGATCATATGAAGTAAATGAAGGTCCCTCCACTTGACTGCGATTTTGTAGTCTTTCAAACTAAAATGCAAAAAATGCTGAAGGATTTGGTTCTGATATTTGTTACAGCTATATACGCCTGGGCCTTTCAAAAAAGCAAGCAGCGAAATTGTCTGTTGTTCTGTTGCACAACAGTTGATGAGCCTGGTGGCTTATTTTGCCAAGGGACAGAAATACAACAAACTGACACAGTGGGTTATGAGCAGACGATGTGAAGCCAGAGACCAAAAACATCTATTAGCATTTCTCAAACCAATCACCCCTTAAAAGGTAATAATATCTTGCTTTTTTTTAATCTACCAAGGCTATGCTGTCAACCAAGATTTAAAGGCACCATACTGCTATACATTGGCTGCCTACATATAGTGAGAGAACACCCAAGGCTATAATAGTAGAAAATATTTGATGTTAAAAATAGAGTTTAAATGTGTAGGGTAGATGTCCTGCAGTAGATGATCTCTAGTTTTGAACAGTTAGGTCATTAGAAAGAAACCCCTCCAGATTTAGCCTGTTTTATGAAGGCTTTCCTTGTGTGAAAGATAGATTCAGTGAAATCCATCTGTAGATAGAAAGCAAATATTGCTAGCTTTACTCATGTATGTGCTGGGAGCATATGTAGGCTGGGCCTTGTGCATTATGCTAATCCATAATATCAGCTTTTATGGCTCTTAAACCATGACTTGTAGTACAAATGTTGTGCATATCCATCCATATGTCAGCCTATTTATGTAATTCAAAGGATATAATTTGCTACTGGATACAAAGCTCGATACACAAAACATGCCTCTAAAGAAAAAACACAATCTAGTAGCTTCCAGTCATAGTGAGTGCAAATGAAGGATAAGAATGATGGGACTCTACTCTAAAACATCTGACAATTGCCCAACAATCATTCTACACCCACATGAAGCTGAAATTTAGCATACAAAGATGTTCTGCCGGCGTGTTTCAACCGCCTGTAATTACAGGGTAATTAGTCCAGGAAGACACACACCACACGATAAAAGGAAAACCCAAAAGTTTTTATAAACAGAAAAACAGAAACAGCTCCCATTTTAAATGTCAAAGGGATTTTCTGGTACACAGAAGGCACAGGTTAAATGCAATCCAATTGCTCACCCAATAACTGGGAAATTGAGTCCAATTCTAAAGTCCAATTCTAATTGTCCACACACAATCTTGAACAGCACAAAAACCACAATCTTGACGAAACAATGAATCAGATAAACTGCCATGAGGCTAAAATACCAAGCTGCACTTTTATCTGTAGCACTAATTACAGCAGCCCCACCCAACCACAGGTGGCCTCATTTTCTCTTGTAATAATCCTTCAGTTGTTGTATCCTATGCATCACTCTACACATGTGTGGATGTGTCATTAATTCTTGTTCATAATCCAGGGATGATACAGATGATTCATCTCCTCCTGGGCTAGCTTGCTCTTTTGTGCTGGTTCCGGCAGCATTTTGAAATGCACTTCTGTCGGTGAGAGTTGGAGTTGAACATTTACTTGCCAAATATACTTGCTGACACCATTTGGAGTTTGCAGAAGAATTTTTTTCTTTACGGCCTTAGAACGGTGATGGTGAATCTATGGCATGAGTGGCACATGGAGCTATATCTGTTGGCACGCGAGCCGTTGCTCTAGCTCAGCCCCAATGTGCATGTATGTGCCAGCCAGCTGATTTTTGGTTCACACAGAGGCTTTGGGAGGGTGTTTTTGGCCTCCAGAGAGCCTCCGGTGGGGGTGGAGGAGGGTGTTTTTACCTTCCCAAGGCTCCAGGAAAGCCTTTGGAGCCTGGGGAGGCCAAAACATGAGCCTACAGGGCTCACCAGAAATTGGGAAACCGGCTGTTTCTGGTCTCCAGAGGGTCTCCGAGGGGCGGGGTAAGCTGTTTCATCCTTCCCAGGCATTGAATTATGGGTGTGGGCCTACGCAATAGCACACATGGATGCTGTTTCTGCACCCGAAGAATAAAAGGTTCACCATCACTGCCCTAGGAGATAAATATCTGCCACTATCTTGGATTGAACTCACAACTTTCCGAATGGGTGGTGTCTTCATCATAGGCCAGCATGCCACTCAGCCTGGTCAACTCCTAGAGGATCCCAAAGACAGAAATAATTGCTTAAATAAATGTTTAGAATGTTGTGCTGTTGTAGTAACATTGGAGTTTCCGCACAAAAACAGGCACAATATTGCTCAGAAATTCAGGTGAGCATGCAGCTGTCTTCTCACTTTCTCCTGTTGCTGAGGACTTTTATTTATTTTACATGATGCTTCAATTTAGTTATCTCTGCTGCATTCTTATAGAGAGATAAAGTAAAGATGTTAAAAAAATCCAAAGAATGAATTTGGCAATTTAACTGTGAACTTCTCTGTCGAGTGCAAGTTCCCAAGGAAATAACACTTTATGTGTTGATTCTGAACATTTCAAAACATAATTGTTGTGATGTTAGAAGTAGGACAGTACTAAAATGTCACAAATCACAAGATGAGGATGTTCATTGACTTATCTTTTGAGAGAGAGAACTGAAAATTGCAGGGTTCTCTCCTATTCATTATTAGACAATTCCATAGATACCCAGACATTTCTAGTTAGTTCTTAAATCT
This sequence comes from Erythrolamprus reginae, assembly GCF_031021105.1. NCBI lineage: Eukaryota > Metazoa > Chordata > Lepidosauria > Squamata > Dipsadidae > Erythrolamprus > Erythrolamprus reginae. Next base: position 28,225,994 of record NC_091952.1, on the reverse strand, counting down.
AACCTAGTCAATCTTTAAATCAGAGCAAGCAAACATGCCTCTCAGAACAACTACAAACAAACAAGCAAACAAACAAACAAACAAACAGACAGACAAACAAATAAATCTTGGTATTTAAGCATCAACCAACAAACAATTGTTCACTGAAAAAATGGAAAAAAAGGCAGGTAAAAGCAATGAAAGAAAGCCACAGGCAACAGAGGAAAGATAAATCAGCAGAGGATTTTAAATAATATTAATATTTTACATTATCAGTACATCAATATTTCTCAACTTGGGCAACATTAAGAGGCATTCCAGGTTAATAATTTTTTTTATGTCCAAAGCAGCAGCTGAATAGAGATAAAAAGTAGGACACCAGATAATCCCTGCTCTATTCTGCATTATGAAAAAAACAATTTGCTTGGATGGACATGATGTGTTCAACAGCTGGAAAACTTTGTAGTTTCAAGTCAGCATTTCCTCAACGTAATGTCCTTTATGTTTAGTAGATTTCAACTCTCCTACTTCTGACCTGTTTGATTGGGAACAATAGATGCTGACATCCATCATATCTATTAAAATTTGTCTGTTACTTTATAATTTCCGTTTTATTTTGGCAAAGCTCTTCAAAGCAGCATATACTAAAAAAACCCTACATTTTAAACTCTTTATCTCACAGTTAGAAATTAATATTGGTTTTGATACAGACAACATTAAGGACTTACAGCAACTCTGATACAATTAGTGTCATTTTATCTTTCAAATATTACCGGAATAGTAGCATCAATGTAAATCAAATGTCAAACAAGAATAAATGCTTTTTATTCCTATTTCACACATGTGAAATTGTAGCTCTAGATCAACAACAGCTAATTTGGGACCTTGGGGGAAGCATTTTCAATTTTGTAACTTTCAGTGAAGCATTTTCCCCATCCCTGGACTGAGTTTTATTTTATTTATTTGTTTTGTCAAGTGGGTATTGGTGGTATAACAATATTTATATACATGATACCAGTAAAAGAGAAATATTAGAACGGGGACGGAAGGCACTCTGGTGCACTTATGCATGCCCCTTTCCATGTTCCATCTATTTAGGAATAGAACAGGTAGAAAACGGGCTCTATTTAAATGATCATTCTGAAAGTCAAATATCAGTACATAGGATGGATACCTTTTTAAGCAACCCAGTCACAATCCCAGAACATTCATTCATTCATTCATTCATTCATTCATTCATTCATTCATTCATTCATTCATTCATTTATTGGATTTGTATGCCGCCCCTCTCCGAAGACTCGGGGCGGCTAACAACAGTAATAAAACAATGTACAATAATAATCCAATAAATACTAAAAATGATTAAAAAACCCATTAATATAAAAAACTAAACATACATACAGACATACCACACATGAAATTGTAAAGTCCCAGGGGGAAAGAGCATCTCAATTCCCCCATGCCTGGCGGCAGAGGTGGGATTTAAGGAGCTTACGAAAGGCAAGGAGGGTGGGGGCAATTCTAATCTCTGGGGGGAGTTGGTTCCAGAGGGCCGGGGCCACCACAGAGAAGGCTCTTCCCCTGGGTCCCGCATAGCGGCATTGTTTAGTTGACGGGACCCGGAGAAGACCCACTCTGTGGGACCTAACCGGTTGCTGGGATTCGTGCAGCAGAAGGCTTATATAATACATTAGCGATATTTGGTCTGTAATATAGTAGGAGCAATATATCTTAGCACTAATATTAGCACTAATATTAAACTTAGAACAAGCAGTAAAAATGTTGAGCAGAACATTTTTAAGAATCTGAAACTCCAACAAAAGAATTTATAAGTGGGCTTGGGAGAAATATATATATTTTTCCTAGATGGGTTCAATAGCTGCATTCTAGATTCTTCAAGAGTTTGAGACTATATATACCAATTATTGTGGAAGTACATGTCAGCTGACTATCCCAGTTCAGTTCTAAAATCACTTTTTAAAAGTCCTCAATCCATTTTAAATTTGGATTTACTAATTTACTAATTCCATTTATCATCCCAAACTATCAAATATGCTTAAAATCAATCTCTGGCATCGAATTATCTTTCTTAGAAAACACACAGAGACATAGCATGTAAATAACTTTCCTTATACCAAAAATTTACAATGTTATTTCCAGAGCACAAGATAGGATGTGACAATGCATAAAACAACATAAGGCAAATGGGACCTTTTCCCTCCACACACGCAGACGGTCTGACCTCTGTCAGACTTCACAACCATTCTGTCTTTGTCTTCAGGGTAATGGTAGACATTTTGATGTTATAGTGGGAATTCTAAAAGCTATTGAATGTCTCCTGATGATACTAGTTATTTTGTGATGACTATTAGCTCAATTTTGGAACATTGGCTTTGCATGCCTAAAATCCCAAATTCAGTTCAAATGATATTCAGTAATTAGATTTATTTTAGCAAAAAAGGAAATATCCTAGAAGATATATTATATGTAATATTAGCACCAGAGAGATTATCAAGGTTACATTCTGTTGCAGTGAATTCTAAACCTTTTTGTCACTGTGGACCTCTTTTAAATATCTTTTGTGGCGATGGACCATAGCTACAGACTACCAAGATTTAATTCAATATTTAAATATTGAATAAATAATTTAATTCAATATTTAAATATTGAATAAATAATTTTTCTTCAAATTTGTGCAGTAGCAGGCGGTTCCGGAGGTACTCTGGTATTCTTTATGGCAGCTCCAGAGATATTGGAACACTGCTATCATGTCACCCCTGGTCGTTCTTTTCATTAAACTAGACGTACCCAGTTCCTGCAACTATTCTTCAAATGTTTTAGCCTCTAGTCACCTAACCATCTTTGTTGCTCTTCTCTGCACTCTTTCTAGCATCTCCACATCTTTTTTCCATCGTGGTGACAAAAACTGGATGCAGTATCCCAGGTATGGCCTTACCAAGGCAATATAAAATGGTATTAACACTTCAAGTGATCTTAATTCAACCCCTCTGTTAATGCAGCCTAGAACTGTGTTGGCTTTTTTGGCAGCTGCTGCACACTGCTGGCTCATATTTAAATGGTTCTCCACTAGGACTCCAAGATCCCTCTCATAGTTATTGCTATTGAGCGAGGCACGACATATACTGTACCTGTGCATTTTGTTTTTCTTCCCTAAATGTAAAATCTTAGTTTTTCACCATTGAATTTCATTTTGTTAGATGTTAGATAATCTAATATGGTTTTCTATTGTTGGTGAGCTCTGTTACAAAAGTCTGAGAGCTACACATTTAAAAGATAAGTTGATGTATAGGTTCAGATGAGAACTGAATAGACTTCTTTCATAATATAGGGTAAAAATTAACAATGTCTTCCACACTTTCTGGAACCTGTCAGAGAATCCATCCAGCTTGTTGCCTTGTTTCATTGAACTCAATCTCGATTAATCTGAGGATGCTTGGAATCCTAGCATAAGGGTCTCGTTTTATAAATGCATATGTGATAGGGTATTTACTGATGTATTTGCCATCAGGCTATTCAATGTGATTATTTGTAAAGTCTGGCAGCCTACAGTGCCTCACAGATGCCTAAATGTGCATACAAGTGCATACAAATGAATTCTAAATGGAAACTTGGAAAAAACCCCACCCGTTTTTTATGTCTCTGTTTACCTTTACCAAGCACTTAGTTTACTTGTTTTGGCAAGAGCAAAGCTGTTGCAATCAGCATATTCTTTTTTAAAAAGCAAGCTGTTAAAGAGGACAGGGTGCTGTAATTTTACTAGCAGACAGTTTGTTAGTTTGTGATGGAAGAAAATACTGGCTAATAAAATATACAAGCTCCATTAAGAGGAAATAAAAGTCAGAATGTCTTGGACTCTGTATAATGATGTGAAGTTTTTATTCAATTTATCCTGATGAGAAAGAGGATAGCAGGACTCAGAATAACTTTGGGTTTAGGGTTTATGGTCTGCCCAGTAATGCTATCAATATAACTATGCTACTGATAGTTAAAAGTAGCAATATAGGAGGCTAACATGAGCAAGATTAGATTAGAACAAGGCTCTCTGTTTGTTTTCAAATCCAACCTTCTGTTTGCCTGTGAGGCGTTTGGGAGCCAAACATGAATGTACAAGAGGTTTTTGACTTGTGACCACAATTAAGTCCAAAATATTGACTGCTAAGTGAGACATTTGTGAAGTGAATTTAGAATAGAATAGAATTTTATTGACCAAGTGAGATTGGACACACAAGGAATTTCTCTTGGTGCATATGCTCTCAGCGTACATAAAATAAAATATACATTTGTCAAGAATCATGTGGTACAACACTTAATGATTCTCATAGGGGTCAAATAAGCAATGAAGAAGCAATATTAATAAAAATCTTAGGATATAAGCAACAAGTTACAGTCATACAGTCAACATGGGAGGAAATGGGTGATAGGAATGATGAGAAAAACTAGTAGAATAGAAGTGCAGATTTAGTAGGAAGTCTGACAGTGTTGAGGGAATTATTTGTTTAGTAGAGTGAATTTATGACCTTCCTTGCCACAGTTCAGAGGTGGGTTCCTCCTGGTTCGGACCAGATGCCTAAACCATTAACGATCTGCTGGTGACATGAAAATGGCATCACGGATCCGGTTGGGAGGTATTGTTCCATGGGTGCCACCATCTTTTTTGGGGGGGGGGGGAAATTTTGGCCGAATTTTATGTTCTTCCACCCGCCCCTGGGCTAATACTCACCTTTGTTTCTTCACCCGAAGCACAGCGGATGAGTTCCTCAGCTATATTTCAAGCTGTTTCCTACTACGGAGCATGTGCAGAAGTAAAAATTCACATGGGGATGTGTGTGTGTGTGAGCATGGTGTGCGCATGCGTGCAAAACATTGCAATGCAAACCAGTGGCCAAAGTACGTGGAACCACCCTGCCACAGCGGTTAAGTGAATCACTGCGGTTGTTAAATTAATAACACGGTTGTTAACTGAATCTGGCTTTCAGAAGGTCTATCAGAAGGTCGGAAAAAGTGATCACATGACCTCGGGACATCAACAACAGTCACAAATGTGAGTCGGTCCCCAAGTGTCTTAATTTTGATTGTGTGACATTACAACAACGTTGCTGCAAAGGTTGTTAGCGTGAAAAAAGGGTGACATTTATAGTGCCGTTGTAACTTCAAATGGCCACTACATGAACTGTTATAAGTTGAGGACTATCTATAGAGTATTTATTTAAGCGCTCTGCCTCTATTCACAGATCTCAGCAACTTGTATTTAAAGGCCCAATCTACAGCTAAAACATAGCCATCTTGAAGATTAGTGATTTATAATATTATCTTTAATAATAATTGTTCTGTGGGGCTCTCTGGTAGACTCCTCCCGAAAATTCACAGGTACAAATTTCAGAGACACACACATTTGAAAATTCAAAACAATGTTCTTTATACCGAAAATTCACTTAAACCAAGCCCTTTTTTGGTATAGCAAAGAGCACTGATCTCCAAACAAACTGGTAATTGGTACAAGTCCCTTATCAGTTCTGTGATACTTATCTTGCAGCTGTGAGGCAATTCACAGTCCTTCTTCTTTCACAAAGTGAAACACACTTTGCTCTGGTTTAGTTTCAAAGCGGGAAAAATCAGCACACAAAAGGTCAGAGTCAGTAAAGCAGTCACGAAACACAACGATCAGATAATCCTCCTCAATGGCCAAACCCACAGGCTGCTATTTACAGCAGCCTCACTAATTACCACAGCCCCACCCAACCACAGGTGGCCTCATTTTCTTTGATAATAATCTCTCAGTTGTTGTTGCCTATGTATCGCTCTCCGCATGCGTGGCTGTATCATTAACTCTTGTTCTGAATCCAAGGAGGAGCTAGATAATTGATCTCCTTCTGAGCTGTCTGCCACACTCTCCTCCTCCCTGTCACTCATGTCTTCTTGGTCAGAGGAGCCTTCATCATCAGATTCCACCAGGGGGGGGAGCAAAACAGGCCTGCAGCATGTGGATGTCTCCCCCACATCCACAGTCCTTGGGGCAGGAGCTGGACCAGAGCTAACCACAAATAATAATAATAATAGTAATAATAATAATAATAATAATAATAATAATAATAATAATAATTTATTAGATTTGTATGCTGCCCCTCTCCGAAGACACAGGGCGGCTCACAACACAATAGCACTACAATATAGATACAAATCTAATGTTAAAAAATTGAAAAAAACCAATTTTAAAATACTATAAAAACTTATCTACTACATAGTCATACACACCCAGTCCAACTAAATAAAAAACATAATAAACATAATAAGGTCAGCAAAAAAGGAGGGGGGAGATAGTTCTAGCTGTATGCTTAGATGTATACAGTAAAGGACTCCCCGTCGCCAGTGTTCCCAGTGCACTCCTGGTCATCAGCGCAAGCATGCCAAGTCTGGTGTGTGTGCACCAGCGTGAGATTTGGCTTCTGCACATGCTCAGGAAGCAAAATCTCACATAAGACATTCGCACATGCAAGATTTCACCATTTTTTGGTGATTACTTTGCTTCTGCACATGCACAGAAGCAAAAAATAGCTGAAAATACCAAATCATGCACAGAAGCCAAATCTCGTGCCACCGCATGCATGCATGCGTCGTGGACAAGGAGATGCATGCGCATCTTCATTTTTCCAACTGGGACTGTGTATCGGACCATCCATACAGCAGCCCACTACTGTCCTCGAAGAGGGGCAGCCTAAAAGTCAAATAAACAACTAACTAACTAACTAACTAACTAACTAACTAACTAACTAACTAACTAACAAATAAATAAATAAAAATATTTTTTCCAGCATCAGAAGCAGTAGTTGTCGTCCCCCCCCAAAAAATGTCATCCCCCCAAAAAAAATATATATGCTGGAGCTAGTTAGGAAGCAAAATTCTTCAGAGTAGAACTGATTAAGGTCTTGTCAGTTCCAGGTAGCTGTGCAAGCCTACTGGAGGGATACTAATCAGTGTTAAGTTCACAGATACGAACCGGTTAACTAGCAGTTGGTAATTATTAGAGAAATGCTGCACAGTGGAGAAAAGTAGCCCAAGTGTTTAAAAAAAACTTTTAAAAACATACATATGATGTTAAGTGCCTGCCAAATGGAGGACAGGAAGACAAACAGGAATACATGTTCTGCTTTCTTGCAACATCTGGTAACTCCAAGATTGGAGGATAGAAATCTGATAAACACAGTCATGTTAATGTAGGACTCCCAAATCTTCTTGGGCTGCAAAAATCCAGATGATAAATAAACCTAGAAAAGAGTTTTCTCTATCTCTTTTTCTGCCATCTGGTGATCATCTAGATTTTTGCAGCCTACATTTAGTAACCCTAAATTAATATAGGCATGTTATTAAGTAGGCACATGTCTTGACATTTTAATATTTTTCTACTTTGAGAAGAATTCTTCAGTTATCTCTGCTAGTTTTGTTGAAGTAATTCTAACCTTAGAATGGAGAAATATAAACAATGGAATGCTAGAAAATTGCCCAGTCTAATTTTCTTTGAGTGTTGAAAGCTAGAATAATAATTAAGAACCTTGTAAAACTGATACTGGATTATGTGGAACTTTAATGGAAAAGCTTTCCAGGGCTCCACAAACTGCAAATAATATGCATTGGCTTTCACATATTGTCATAATTCATTAGTGAATCTAAAAAGATTGCCCAACTGGATTCAAGTCTTCAAACTTGGCAACTTTAAGACTTGTGGACTTCAATTCCCAGATTTCCCCCACAAGTATTAAGGTTGCCAAGTTTGGGGACCCCTGGCTTATAACCTTCACCATTTAGTACCTGTTCTGTCTGGGTTCCCCCAGACGTCAACACCAACTAAAAAGAGTAGCCAGACATGCTGGTAAAAAGCAAAGTCATTTTATATCTTTGAAAACAAACACAGATAACAAAAACTGTTCTTACAAACTGGAATGCTATGAAGCTTCACAGAAGAGTCACGACGGCCAGACAATGCAACAGGCTTCTTGCTGGCACACACACCACTGTAGATAATAAAACCCACGCCTCCCCCAAGTTTTCAGCCTTCGAGGCCAGAAGCCAGAATCAGAGACGCCAAGGATCGAAGCAAGGTCACAGGACTCCTAAAAGATAACTCTCCACAATACAGGAAGGGCGGGCCTGCCTTTTCAACCTTTCTGAGAACCACACCCAAACCCAGCTGTTGCCTATTAGGGATGGAAATACCTGGCTAATTGTCCCCTTCTTTGTGCTGCCCTTCTCTGCCTCATATCTATGATGGCTTGTGCATTCTCATCTAATGACTCCAGGCTACTCGCTGGGCAGAGCTCCCCCCCGGGGGTCTCAGGCTGTTCTCCCTCCTCCTCGTCCTGACATTCCTCTTCCCTGTCTGCCTGGTCCTCCTCCTCCTCCTGTTCCTCGTCCTCCCCCTCTGAGCATGGAGCCGGCAGAGTTCCAGCTGTTCCCTGAGGAGCCTCAGACTGAATCACAACAGTACCTAAGGATGAAAGGCAGAGAGTCAGAAAGTGCAACGTGAAGTAAACAATTAAAGCTACTGGAACATAGGTCTCAGTAGTTAATTGCTCATAAAGAGAAGCAAAGATAATTTGTGTACAAAATTTCTTCCTGCAACAGAGACTTCAGTGAATCTAAAATAAATAGGAAAAATAAAACGCTCCAGGGCAGTAGTTTAAATATCCAGGAAAGAGGCGAGCAGGAGGCGGGAGAACATTGCTAAATTAATTTGAGCAGAATACCAACAGAGTTGAGTAAGTCACAATTCAATAAGGATCTGCAAATCGCACTTACTGTCGGCTGAGTCACCATATGGACAAGGAAGGAACAATTGAATCAACACCTGCTTCTTTATATAGCAGGCACACTGAGTGTCTCTCCTGGCACATAGATTTCAAAACAAGCCTGCACTTGTTGAAGAAAATTGGCAAAAGGATAACTCATTGATGAAAGAATGGTCCCACCTCCCTGGCTTCCTGTCTCATGTCATTAGCCTTGAAGGGCTTTGAGTTGATGCGATTCCAATTGAGGACATTGAAAGTTTAGTTGGTCTCAGGCTAGTCTCTTTATTTGTTTTTTTTCATGAGTACAGAGATATTTAAGGCTCTGTTCATAGAACACATTCCAATAGCTCATTTACATATTAAGCTATTATTTCTACAGTGTGTTTACCCAGAGAATGGTTAATTCCATATCAAAGTTGAATACAATTTAAAGCCACATCCCCTCCAATCTGGTGCTTTCCAGATGTTTTGGTTTTCAGTTCTATCACCATATGGTTATGAGCGCTGAAAATTAATCAGGCCACAATTATTCCCCTCAGATGTTAGGGGATTGATTCTTTCAAGAGTTTTTCATAATCATGTTGTCATCCTGGCAACTCTTTAGTTCCATGCTGTCTAAATGTAGAAAAACTAGTAATTATCCCTGGTTCAAAAACATCCTGGATATCATTTGCAGACCAAGGGAGTGAGGTTTTATGGCAGAACAAGAAATCAGCTACTACTTCAGCTTCAACTACAACAACACACGAGCACACAACAGATACAAACTTAAAGTAAACTGCTTCAAACTCGACTGCAGGAAATATGACTTTACTAACTGAGTAGTTAATGCATGGAACTCACTATCTGTAGTGAGTTCCATGTAGTATCATCACCTAACCCCCAAAATTTTACCCTTAGATTATCCACTGTTGACCTCACCCGATTCCTAAGAGGTCAGTAAGGCATAAGTGCACCAGCATCATGTATTTAAACATTGTTATATCTTTGTATACTTCCAATATGTACTTGACAAAATAAATAAATAAATAAATAAATAAAAATAAAATAAAAGTAATGGGTGCAAGCGTGTTAAAGAGAGACACAACCTATGAATTTAGGATATTTTTCTGACAGTGAGAACAATTAATCAATGGAATAACTTGCTTTCTGGAGTTGTGGATACTATATCACCGGTGGTTTCTCCCAGTTCAGACCAGTTCTATAGAATCAGTAGTGGTAATTTCCCCTTGCTCGCCAAACTTGGAATGATTGCTGGTTGATCACGCCCCTCAAACTGGCTCTCTTGCTGGCACCATAGGTGCCGCCATCTTGTTTTTAGCTTCTGCGTATGGCCAGAAACTGTTTTTTGCTTCTGTGCATGCTGAGAAGCTTAGTTTTTGGCACTGTGCTTGCACGCGTGCCTATTCGAAATGCATGTACCCACGCAACATGGGAGGAAGTGAACTGGCGGCGAAATAAGTTAGAACCCATCCCTGTATTACATCACTGGAGGTTTAAAAAATAGCCTGGACAATCATTTGATTGGGATGGTGTAAAATATCCTGCCTTGAGCAGGGGTTGAACTGTAAGACTTTCAGGTTCCTTTCTAGTCTTATGATTCTATATTCTATGTTCTATGAGGTAGGTATCAATTTGCTTTGGAATTTAAAACCACTCAAAGAGATGAGTTGCTTCAATCTACAAGGTATTAAGGTGGAACTTAGTTGTCTCAATCCACTAAGGTTTGAGAAACGAATTTTGCTTCCTTAGTGATGAATGGAGTATCACAGCTCTTCAAGTAATTGAAAAAGATGCTTTTTCAATCCTTCATTGAAATGAAGCACACTTTTGAAAATTCATACACATTGTTGATGTACCACGTTGTCTAATTTACAGCAGCCACATGTTTTAAGATGGCAGCCGTATAAATTAAAATAAACAGAATAATTACTCAGAAGTATTGTTTTTAAGTTATATGCATGTCTCGGCAAGGGAATGTCAGCCTAAAATTTTATTAATAGTGGGAAGCCAAAATGTGTTCTGTTCTTCAGCCTTCAGTACTGATGGCTAATTATCTTGTTAAGCAGAAAACTTCATCTGGACATTTAAAAAAAATAGAAGTGCTGTAATATTATAGCAGTTATAATTAACTGGGAATGCTCAGAATACGAGACAATGTTATCTCCTGACACTAATCAGTTTTAAGGCTTATGTAATATTTCCTACATTTGGGTGGGCACAACCTATTCAAGGCACATATACACGCCCAAAGTTTCCTTTTGGCACAAACCATATCAAAAATTCAGGCAAGGAGTAAGAAATAGTAATGAAAATAAAAGCATGAGATAAGAAAAAGGAAATATAGCAAAAAAGTATTGTTTGGGTCGGTGTCCATTTGAGTCAGTTTTGAGAAATCCCTGCAGTTTTCTTGGCAACATTTTTAAGAAGTGGTTTGCTTTGCCTTCTTCCTAGGGATAAGATAGAGAGACTGGTCTAATGACATCAGTTGACTTAGTGTCTAAAGCTGGTCTAGAACTCAGTCTCCTGGTTTCTAGCCTGGTGCCTTAATCACTGCATCAGTGTTAATTTTAAGAATAGATTTTTACATTGTTTCTTGTACACTTTTTATAGAATCCATAGCAATAGTTGAACATACAATTTGCAATCCTAAATTATTACATATTATATGTGTATTTATATACTAGATTAGTGATGGCAAACCTTTTTTCCCCTCGGGTGCCGAAAGAGCTTGCACGCATGCTATTACACATGCACGAGTGCCCACACCCATAGTTCAATGCCTGGGGAGGGTGAAAACAGCTTCCGCCCCCCAGAGGCTCTCTGATGGGCCCAGTAGGGTAGTGTTTTGCCTTCCCCAGGCTCCAATGGCTTCCCTGGAGCTGGTGGAGGGTAAAAATGCCCTCCCCCATCCCCCTGGAGGCTCTCTGGAAGCCAAAACCACTTTCCCAGAGCCTCTGTGCAAACCAAAAATCAGCTGGCTGGCACACACATACACGTTGGAACTGAGCTAGGGCAACAGCTCATGTGCCATCAGATATGGCTCCGCATGCCACCTGTGGCACCCGTGCCATAGGTTCGCCATCACTGTACTAGATGCTAATGAAAATAGAATACATTTTGTAGGAATTCTTTTAAATGCTATTGCTAATTAACACTGATTTCCCCCCAACTATGTGATTCCAGATGTAACAGATATCTTGGGGGGGGGGGGGTGTAATCTCCATGCAGCTGAATTGGAAGATGTCAATTGAGGAAAATCATGGATAGACTTCAAAAGGGAATTAATACTCAAACTTTCTAGATAGTGTATTAAATTAAATACCTAATTAAATTGTGTTCAGAAATAACCCTCTTTTTTACATCCTATATTCAGTTAAAAATTTCCCCTTTGGACATCTAAGTATTGACTAATGTTTACCAATATTACCATTACCATTACTGAAAAAGTTAAATATTGCTTTATCAACCTGTCTTTGTAAAATAGCATGACAGTGGTAGCCTGAATGTTTCCAGTCATATCCTTATTTCAAGGATACCATTTACTTAATATATCTTTTAAAAGAAGTTTAAGGATCCTCTTTTAAACAAACAACAACAAGAAGGAACTACAATAAGGACAATAATATAGCCCCTGGGTTTATTCCTTATGATTTTTAAAGCTCCCCACAGGTTTTCTGTGGTTTATAATGCTGTCTTTTTCACAATCTTCTCAAATTCCCTTATACATACTCCAGATGCATTTCCCATTAATGCATTTAGCTTTCTGATATTCCTTATTTATTCTTTCTTGTCTAGCCCAGAGTCATCTTTTCACAGGCCACTGCCTACTTACTCAGCCATTTCTGTATTTTTTTTGCATAAAAGAAAGGGGGATGAGACTGGATGTACACAGATTCATCCTTTTCTACTTTTTGTTCTCCAACCTTGTGACCTAAATTATGCTATGAATATTCATGATATATCTCTTCTTTTAGAAGAATTTTAATAAAAGGGTCAGTGGCAGGAAATACTGCAATTCAGATGATTGGTAATCTAATAATTCACATATAGTGAATAGTAGTCTTAATGTTGTGTCAATTGTGCAAGAGGTAATACATATCCTTTTCCTCCCACTTAGGACTATATGACTGTAACTTGTTGCTTGTATCCTAAGATTTTTATTAATATTGATTGTTTCTTCATTGCTTATTTGACCCCTATGACAATCATTAAGTGTTGTACCACATGATTCTGTATCTTTTTCTTTTATGTACACTGAGAATATATGCACCAAGACAAATTCCTTGTGTGTCCAATCACACTTGGCCAATAAATAATTCTATTCTATTCTATTCTATTCTATAAACTGTATATGGCAACCAAGTTTTTAGAATGAGATCTGTTGTGCCGTTACAAGTCCACTTCCATCTGGGCTGCTATACTAGCTTAGGAATACTTTGACAGACATTTCTCCCCCTCTTCTTATGTTCCCTATTCAGTCCCATCTACCCTGAATCTAACTCAAAGCTCAACAAAGCCTCTAACATGGTAGACAGGTAAACAAGGTGCATACCCCACACTCATTAGAACTGATGTTGTTCCCTAGTTGAGTAATAAAATAAATGCAGGCAAACAACCAACCTGAGAGAGCACCAAGGACTTCACTGTATAGTCCTTAAACTACTATGAATCTAAGTAGAAAACTACTAACTTTGAAATGGTTTGGGCAAATTTGAGTTTTATGGCAGTTTTTATGTTTTAATATTTCCTTTTTTTAAAAAAAATCTTTATTAGGTGTCTACATATAAAAGACTATCTAAACAAACAAAACATACAGAGATTTTAAAAAAGGAAGAAAAATGAAGGAAAGTAGATAGACAAATCAGCGTATAAACCTATAGAACATATAGAGTGTTCAATTTCAGTGATGTTTGATATATGCACATAGTTATTTACTTATCATCAGTTAATATTTTCTTTCACTACATATATTTTTTTGTTGTATAAAAGACATAATTTGTCAAGCATATTGTTGACTATGTTTTAATATTTCCATTTGCAATTTATATTATCCACAGACCTATCATTTATTATTAATAATAATAATAATGAATTTTTACAGCTCACCGGGAATGGCGGGGTTGCCGCTCCCGCCACTCCTGGTGAGCTGCATGGGCAGCTCCATGTCTCTGGTGTGGGCACACATGCATTCCAGTGAGATTTTGCTTCTGCACATGCACAGGAAGCAAAATCTCACGAGGGGACAAGCATGTGTGTGAGATTTCAGCATTTTTTTCCTTCTGCGCATGCACAGAAGCAAAATCTCACTCAGATGCATGTGTGCACACACCAGAGTTGTGGAGCTGCGCGCACAGCTCAATTTTTGCTACTGGTACGGTGGCGTCGACCGTATCGGTAGGAACCCACTACTGATCTATTTATTTTAAGGGTGAAATACTACCTGGAAAACCCTTGTTTGTTCTCTCTACTGTTTAATTTACTAACAGTAAGATTAATACCTGAGGAATCATGTGACTACATAGCTTGATCATTTTTATCAGTATGACTCATTCCATAAAGACTTTTTTTGTACCTCAACATTTTGTGTGTGTAAGAAACCTTTGTTAGACTTGAAAGAGTGTCATTTGGAATCTGTAATAAGCTGATGCAAACAGACAGCAGCAGTGAACAAATTTCAATCTATCACTCAAGTTAATTCTAATGAGAACAATAAGATCTGAATAAATCACTGAAAGCATCTGTAGCAAACTCCGTTGTAAGGTGGGTCCCATAGAACATATGCACAGATCAAGTGACATAATCATATTGTTGGGTGAAGGAAGATTAAATGGCTGGAATCGAAGTTCAACTCCCCAAAGTCTACATATCTTAAAATTATCAAGGTTGAGAAACACTGGTTTAGACATTTTCAGGTTAATTCATTATTACCAAGCAAATTGCCAGCAGCAACAAATTGATTTTAAAAAGTGAGGGGGAAAATGCTGGAACTGAAAAGCTGTCACTCACATCCTTTGCTGCCTTACCCAAAGTCTTGAAAGGGTTCCTTATTGATAGTTTGAGTTTTAAGACATAGGATAAGGGCAAATAATTCAGACAATTTAATTCTAATTATTCCATTTCAAATCAACTGACAATAATGATATTTACAGTGATTTGAGATGACATAAAGGTTCTTACTGTTGTGCTGTACCTGTGACAGTCCAATCATACCTAACTCTTTTGTTTGACGCTTACTGCATCCATAAACTAATATATATATATTTAATTTTTTAAAACTTATTCTTTCATTCTCTCTCAGGTATGAAAGAAGCAAGCAAATTCACAAGGACTTGTAGAGAATAGGTATTTATTATGAACATCTGAAATAAAGATAAAGGTGAAAATGCTTCTTGTCAAACCATTATTTTATATAGGTCAGTTTTTACTCCTATATGTAGGGAATTTAAAAGCACTAATTCTAAAGCCGCTGAGTGGTTTATTGCCATTGTGCCATAAAGTAACTAAATTGTGTATATAAACAGAGTTCAAGTTTGCATGCTTGTGTGTACAGAGATACCTCTACCTAAGAATGCCTCTACTTATGAACTTTTCTAGATAAGAACCGGGTGTTCAAGGTTCTTTTGCCTCTTCTCAAGAACCATTTTCCACTTAGAAACTTGAGCCTTTGAAACTGTAACTGGAAAAGGCAGGGAGAAGCCTCCGTGGGGTCTCTCTAGGAATCTCCTGGGAGAAAACAAGGCCTCCACCTTCTCTGTGGTTTCCCCAATCGCACACATTATTTGCTTTTCAATTGATTCCTATGGAAAAAATTGCTTCTTCTTACAAACTGTTCTGCTTAAGAACCTGGTCACGGAACAAATTAAGTTCGTAAGTAGAGGTACCACTGTATATGCAACTGCATGATATTCTTAAATGTATTTGACAATCAATTGCAAATGTAAAAGTTAAAGATGGTGGTGTTCATGGACCGGCACCAACAGAACTGGCTCTGTGATGTCACCAGTGATTTGCTACTGGTTCTATAGAACGGGTGGGAACTGGGAGGAAACCACCTCTACTCTTTTCTCCTCCTATTTTCCCCACAACAACCTCATGAGGTAAATTAGACTGAGAGAGACTGTCTGTCCCCAAATCACCCAGGTGGGTGATACAACCAGTGATGGACTCCTATGGGAACGGTCAGGAACACAGTTCCAGTAGCAAAATTTGGAGCGCCACCCCAGAGCACCCAATTTGCACTGAAAGATGTTGAAACAAAATGCATAAGTCACGCCCATGGTGTGGTAGTAAAAATTTTGGTAACCCATCACTGGACACAACCCACCATGCCTAAAGTGGAACTAGAACTCACAGTCTCCTGGTTTTTAGCTAGCACCTCAGCCACTACACCAAACAGACTGTAATTCCCCATAACAACACATGAGCACAGAACAGGTACAAACTTAAAGTAAACAGCTCTAAACTCGATTGCAGGGAGTACAACTTTAGTAACTGAATAGTTGATGCATGGAACTCACTACCAGACTCTGTAGTATCATCACCTAACCCCCAAAACTTTACCCTTAGACTATACACTGTTGACTTTTCCCGATTCCTAAGAGTAAAGGGTGTGCATAAGTGCACCAGCATGCCTTCTGTCCCCTGTCCTAATGTTTCTTTTTTATTAGTATCATGTATATGAATATTATTAGATCTCTGTATACCACCAATACGCACTTGACAAAACAAACAAACAAAAAATAAATTAAATTAAAATAAAATTGTTTGCTTTTAAAAAAAATATTTTATTGGATTATAGGATACAAAAATCCAAAGGAAATGATGGGACATGGGGGGAAGGAGAAAGCGAAAAACAAGTGAGGAAGGGAGGGAGAAGAAGAAAAAAAACAGTTGACGACAGAGAATGAGGTGGCTGCAGTGATGGGCTCCTATGGGTACAGTCAGGTACGCAATACTGGTAGAAAACGTTTGGTCAGGTACACAGAAACAGTAGAAAAAAAATTGTTTTTTTTTTCTTTTTTCCCTTCTGGGCTCTGGTTATGTTTTTCCTAGCGCAATAAATGAGGTTGAATGTGTATAATTTTAGAAGAGCTGTCTGTGCATGCATATACATACAGTTTATATAGTAGATAATGTATATTTTTGTGTGCCTGTGTGTAATATGTATGTACACTTATGGCATATATACATAGAATTAAATAGTATATTTTGGATGTTCAGTAATAGTAAATAGGGAAATTGTATCTCTTTGAGGCGAGGAAAAGCCAGGCACCCTAACCCTAACCCTTGACGTGAGTGACATCAAGTTGGCCGCATTTAAGGCAGTCACATGACCTTTAAGCTACCCCGGGTCACATGATCATCAAGCCACTCCACCTGGTCACATGGCCGGCAAGCCACACCCACAAAATAAGCCACTCCCACAGGGTAGTAGTAAACATTTTTGTAGCCCTTCACTGGGTGGCTGGATGGAGTCACCGAAGCAGTCGGCATGAGCTTAAATAGACTCCAGAGGATGGTAGAGAACAGGAAGGCCTAGAGCAAGGGTAGGTAAAGTTGGTTCTTCTATGACTTGTGAACTTCAACTCCCAATATTCCTGAGCCAATCATGCTAGCTCAAGAATTCTGGGAGTTGAAGTCCACATGTCATAGAAGAACCAACTTTCCCAACTCTGGCCTAGAGAAATGTTGTCCATGGGCCACAATGAGTCTTTGGAGAGGAGCAGCATACAAATCTATTATTATTATTATTATTATTATTATTATTATTATTATTATTATTATTATTATTATTATTATTATATACGACTTCACAACTAACAATAACAAAATATCCACCATAAATGATAAAAGGTCCCTTCTTTACTTTTAAATTTCCAACATTCATGTGAAATACCTTTCTACATTCTAGATAACTTCTTATCTGATGTTAAATACCAGCAATACATCATCTTATAAAAATGTTCTTTTAAATGATAGTTTAGTGTGAATTTTCAACCTTTTGTCCACATATTTTCCCATTGTTCAAGCATCCTATTTTATTGTTATTGTTTATTGTTGCTTCAATGTGAGGACCAGAGTCAAACCAGAACTAAAACTTTGTCACAGCTGAGCTGACAGTGCATTAAATATGATGTGTTGTACTGTGAATTATAATGCACAGGTCCTGGGCACGCTCCTAACCCATTTAAGTCTACCAACTAAGAACTGCTGCTAAAAAAAAATCCAGATAATACTAGGAGCAGCAAAATAGCTCTTGGCTGTCACCAAGGGATCGTCTGGCTTTTTCTCAGCCCTGAGCCCCTGTCAAGGCTGTGACTTTCAACCAGCACCCTGTGGCCATGTAGATTCATGCCTGCTGTTCATTTTTGAAAAGCCATTTTCTACAATTATCCTGGTACTTATTGATAGCTTTCACCACTCCAGCCATATCTAATTAAAAGACATACTGTGTAAAATTTTAATTAGGTTTCATGTTACGCTGAGTTTTTTAAACTTTAAAAACAAACAAACAGAGGATGGAATGAATGTGCTTGGCACTGTAGGAGTGGGGAGCTGTTTATTTACGACCTGCTAGTTTTGACATTTGAAGGGTTTCATTTTGCTTCTCCTGCTGCTTCAAAACAATGGAAAGTAACAGAAGAATAATGAGGACGAGTGGCAGCTCGAGATTTCTACTGTAAGAATGGCTTCTGTTATAAAGGAAAGGATCATCCTAGGCTTTATTTGCATGCAATATTTATGCTGTAAATATATTTATTGTCTTCATGTTTTAAAAGGCTTGGAGTTGCTGACATGAATTGGGCTCTAATTGCTAAGCATCAAGGCTGCTGGCTGGCCCTGGAGAGAGAATGTGCTGCTTTGCATGATGAATTTTTGGAGTGGATTCATTCATCTGCATTATGCTAAGGCTTTTCTATCAATTAAATAACAGCAGTACAAAGCATTTCCCCACAATGGAAGGCCAGGTAAAAGAGTTAATTCAAAGCATAGGCAACTATCATTAAGCTGAAAAACTCATTATTTACCAGAAAAAGATCCAGTCTTGTTATGGCCCATTTAGTGAGGAAGACATCCACTGCTCCATTATGTGGAGCGAAACATTTTCATTTCCATGTTTAAGTTGCAAAGATTGTCATCACTTTGGGATTGTAGGGAAAAAAACATTTAACTATTTAAATTTCAAACTTGATGGAGTTTTTTCAACTTGTGAGCATATTTTTTTGGAATTCAAGGATGAATATTGCTGCTGGTATTTGTCAATAGAAGTCTATTCCTTAATTCAAACTAAGCCCTTCATGGCATCGGACCAGAATATCTTCGGGACCATCTTCTGCCATACAAATTCCAGCGACAGGTTAGGTCCTACAGAGTTGGCCTTCCCTGGGTCCCGTAGACGAAACAATGTCATCTGGGGGGACCCAGGGGAAGAGCCTTCTCTGTGGTGGCCCCGGCCCCGACCCTCTGGAATCTACTCCCCTCGGAGATTATGATTGCCCCCACCCTCCTTGCCTTTCGTAAGCTCCTTAAAACCCACCTCTGTCGTCAGGCATGGGGAAGCCATTTCCGTTTTATGTACGGTTTGTATGAGATGTATGATTGTTTTTTTTATATTAAGGGTTTTAAACTGTTTTAGTTATTGGATTTGTACTGTTTTTGTTGTTGTGAGCCACCCCGAATCTTCAGAGAGAGGCAGCATACAAATCTAATTAATAATAATAATAATAATAATAATAATAATAATAATAATAATAATAAGTCACTTGCACCAAGTTCTTTCTTAACATCTGCATGCTGTATCTCATTACTGGTACCAGATAAAATGAATGCATCTTTTAATATTGATATTCTGTTGCTAACTGGACTGGTATATTTAACAATTAGCATTATGTTTTGCATGGTAGGAACTAAGCCATTAAAACGGTGCTATTTTAATCTCTTTGATATGTTACCATTTATCAAAATCATATTTCTCACTAGAGATTCCAGGTGAGAAAAGTGCTGTGATATCTACACAAACCTCATTTACATTTGTGTGTTTATTTCTGTGACACAGGAAATGACATTGTCATTTATGTCTTGCTTGGCATACTCCCTTCTATGTGAATGTCTGTCTGTAAAATAATATTTTGTTTATTCATTCATTTATTTATGCACGTATGCTTACTGGGCTGGTCTATGACCGTAATAAATATTTGATTTGATTTAAGCATTTTATATAGACATTTATCTCACAAGAGTGCACAGTGGATTAAAACAAAAACACCCCATCGGCCTAAAATAAAACATCACAAGCAACAGTCATTATTGTTGTTATCACCATTATCATCATCTCATATGTCCATATCGTATGCTCACAGTCTGAAAATTATCTCGTTTTCAAGCAGTAAAGTCAGAAGCACATAGGTCCTCCAAACCAATTTAGTCTCCTAGTGCCTAAAGGAATATCCAGATTTTCAATATCTTATTAAATGGCTCCTTCTTTGTCTTTAATTAGCTGTTATATTCTCCTTGTTTTAATTTTTGAGATTAGGTGGCATGCTGGTTTATTTACTTATTGATTTAAATTTATATGCCACCCATCTCGCTGTCCAATTTGGTTAATAAATAAAGTCTGGAGGATCAGGACCATCCAGCTCTCAGGGTGGGGTGTGTGTGGATGATACTGTCAAAAAGTGCAGAGAAGAGCAACAAAGATGATTAGAGGACTGGAGGCTAAAACATATGAAGAATGGTTGCAGGAACTGGGCATGGCAAGTTTAATGAAAAGAAGGACCAGGGGAGACATGATAGTAGTGTTCCAATATCTCAGGGGTTGCCACAAAGAAGGAGTCAACCTATTCTCCAAAACACCTAAGAGTAGAACAAGAAACAATGAGTGGAAGCTGAACAAGGAGAGAAGCAACTTAGAACTAAGGAAAATTTCCTGACAGCTAGAACAATTAATCAGTTCTAGCCTCCAGAAGTTGTAAATGCTCCAACACTGGAAGTTTTTAAGAAGATGTTGGATAACCATCTGTCTGAAGTAGTGTAGGGTTTCCTGCCTAAGCAGGGGGTTGAACTAGAAGACCTCCAAGGCCCCTTCCAATTCTGTTGTTGTTGTGTTGTTGTTGTTGTATCTTCTAGTCCAAACACAAGGAAGGAGTCTTATCCTAGCCCAATCAAGTAGTGACCATCTATGTTTGTGGTTTGATGTAAAAACTCATTGTGAGCAATCCTATAATGCAACCAAAGTATTGGATTTCAGAAAAACAAATTTTAATGCAATGGGGGAATATTTAGATAATGAATTAAAGGGGAGGGATAAAATGGCAGGAGCGAGCACCCAGTGGACTGTATTTAAAAAGGCCATCTTAAAAGCCACTGGACTGTATGTAAGACAAATAACTAAAGGTAAAAGGAAGAAGAAACCGCTATGGTTTAGCAATGATGTAAGGACTATAGTCAATGAAAAAAAGGCTGCCTATAGGAGGTATAAAGAGTCTGGAAGTATAGCTGATAGGGAGGTGTATAAAATGAGACAGAAGGAGGCGAAACAGATAATATATGCTGCTAAAGCCTCAAAAGAGGAAGAAATTGCCAAATCTCTAAAGAAGGGGGGTAAAACCTTCTTCAGATATATTAGTGATAAGAAGAAGAAAAACTGCGGCATCATGAAGCTTAGTACCGGGAAAAATACATGCATTAATGGGAATAAGGAGATCGCTGACCATTTCAATAGCTACTTCTGTTCAGTTTTCTCAAAAGACACCTTACAAAATAATACTATAGAGGGATATAGCATTGCCTCCAACTGTACGGATTCAGCTCCAGTGATCTTAGAAGCCGATGTCTTAGAAGAACTTGAACGATTAAAGATAAATAAGGCAATGGGTCCAGATGGCATCCACCCCAGAGTTCTTAAAGAACTCAGATCTGTCATTGCTACCCCCCTGACTGATTTGTTTAACCAATCCTTGTTAACAGGAGATGTTCCTGAGGATTGGAGAATGGCAAGTGTTGTGCCTATCCACAAGAAGGGCAGTAGAGAAGAAGCTGGTAACTACAGGCCAGTTAGCTTGACATCAGTTGTCGTTAAAATGATGGAGACTCTACTGAAAAAGAGGATAAATCAGCACCTAAAAAACAATAAATTATTGGACCCAAATCAGCATGGCTTTACTGAAGGCAAATCATGTCAGACTAATCTCATTGATTTCTTTGACTATGTCACAAAGGTGTTGGATGAAGGTGGTGCCGTGGATATTGCCTACCTGGACTTCAGCAAAGCCTTTGATACGGTTCCACATAAAGAGCTGATAGATAAATTAGTGAAGATTGGACTTAATCCCTGGATAGTTCAATGGATTTGCAGCTGGCTGAAGCATAGACACCAGAGGGTTGTTGTGAATGGTGAGTATTCTGAGCAGAGTCAGGTTACAAGCGGTGTGCCACAAGGGTCTGTTCTGGGTCCTATTCTTTTTAATATGTTTGTGAGTGACATAGGGGAAGGTCTGGTAGGGAAGGTTTGCCTATTTGCCGATGACTCTAAAGTGTGCAATAGGGTTGATATTCCTGGAGGCGTCGGCAATATGGTAAATGATTTAGCTTTACTAGATAAATGGTCAAAGCAATGGAAACTGCAGTTTAATGTTTCCAAATGTAAAATAATGCACTTGGGGAAAAGGAATCCTCAATCTGACTATTGTATTGGCAGTTCTGTGTTAGCAAATACTTCAAAAGAAAAGGATTTAGGCGTAGTGATTTCTGACAGTCTCAAAATGGGTGAACAGTGCAGTCAGGCAGTAGGGAAAGCAAGTAGGATGCTTGGCTGCATAGCTAGAGGTATAACAAGCAGGAAGAGGGAGATTATGATCCCGCTATATAGAATGCTGGTGAGACCACATTTGGAATACTGTGTTCAGTTCTGGAGACCTCACCTACAAAAAGATATTGACAAAATTGAACGGGTCCAAAGACGGGCTACAAGAATGGTGGAAGGTCTTAAGTATAAAACGTATCAGGAAAGACTTAATGAACTCAATCTGTATAGTCTGGAGGACAGAAGGAAAAGGGGGGACATGATCGAAACATTTAAATATATTAAAGGGTTAAATAAGGTCCAGGAGGGAAGTGTTTTTAATAGGAAAGTGAACACAAGAACAAGGGGACACAATCTGAGGTTAGTTGGGGGAAAGATCAAAAGCAACATGAGAAAATATTATTTTACTGAAAGAGTAGTAGATCCTTGGAACAAACTTCCAGCAGACGTGGTAGATAAATCCACAGTAACTGAATTTAAACATGCCTGGGATAAACATATATCCATCCTAAGATAAAATACAGAAAATAGTATAAGGGCAGACTAGATGGACCATGGGGTCTTTTTCTGCCGTCAGACTTCTATGTTTCTATGTTTCTATGGTCCTGTCTATTCTTTAAAACTTCCAGTGATCGAGCACCCATAACCCAAGCTATTCTATTGATCAACTGCCCTCACTGACAGAAAATTTCTCTTTACATCTAGTTTGGATCTCTCTTCAACAAGTTTCTAACCATTGCTTCTTTTCCTGCCCTCTGGTGCATTTTCAAGGGCATCCCTATGAAAAGAGCAATACAACAATCCAACTGGGTGGTACTAAGGCTTGTATAAAGTCTTGTAGTCTAGAGGCTTGTATAATTGGGGCACAAGGCGAACAATTATTTAAGCAAGTTTAAATGTCAGATTTTCACTGCAGCACTGCAACATAAACTGAACTGAACTGAACAAAGAAAGTGAGCTATCTATGCATGGTGGTTGGATAAGTGGCTGTAGTAGGAATGCTACTGAAAATCACCGTGGCATAGTAATAAATTATGTAGCCAATGGGTGTCTAACAATGGTAACTCCAGATCGTGCAGAACGCGGCCGTGACAGCCATCGTGTAGCTTCCCAGATTCGCCCATGTATCTACAACACTCTGTGGCCTGCATTGGTTGCCGATCAGTTTCCGGTCACAATTCAAAGTGCTGGTTATGACCTTTAAAGCCCTACATGGCATTGGACCAGAGTACCTCCGGAACCACCTGCTACCACACGAATTCCAGTGACCGATAAGGTCCCACAGAGTTGGCCTTCTCTGGGTCCTGTCAACTAAACAATGTCATCTGGCGGGCCCCAGGGGAAGAGCCTTCTCTGTGGTGGCCCCGGCCCTCTGGAATCAACTCCCCCCGGAGATTAGAACTGCTCCCACCCTCCTTGTCTTCCGTAAACTACTCAAGACCCACCTATACCGCCAGGCATGGGGGATTTGAGACATCTTTCCCCCAGGCTCCTTATAATTTATGTTTGGTATGTATGCGTTGTCTGGTTTTAATATGATAGGGTTTTAGTTATTTCTTTTAATATTAGATTTGTGCCATTATAATATTGTTTTTATCATTGTTGTGAGCCGCCCCAAGTCTTCGGAGAGGGGCAGCATACAAATCTAATAAATTATTATTATTATTATTATTATTATTATTATTATTATTATTATTATTTCCCTAATTGTGGGTATCAAAGAGCATGCAGTGGTATCCACAAGACTGCCCATTCCTTTATCTTCCTCACAAATCCCCCAAAATATGCCTCTGCAAGTCTATGTGTTCTTGCAGTGACATATGTATTATTATTATTATTATTATTATTATTATTATTATTATTATTATTATTTAGATTTGTATGCCGCCCCTCTCCGCAGACTTGGGGCAGCTCATAACAAAATACGGCACATCAAAATACGGTATATAGGTTTCCATATGAGGACTTGGGAGGGAGAAACAGTTTTTGTTTTATGTACAGCAAAGGTCAAAATATTAAATTTGATTGTACAATAAATCAAGTTGAACTAAAGATAACAGATGAAAGGCAGATAAAACAAACAAAACCACAAATGATAAAACAAGAGGATCCAACTATACTTAATCGACCTGTGCTTTAAAAAGCCTTCTAAAGCAAAGAAGAATAGGTTTCAGGATCTAATATTCTCCTGTTGAAACTGATGGCAGTTACAATCCATAGAAAGGATAGCAATTTGGGACAAATTATTCTAGAACTTCTATAGAGCTCTATCATTTAAATTGTCAACTGGCCAAGAAACTATTAATGTAATAAATATCAGATATGCTCCAATAAAAGAACAACCCAACAACTCCATTCTGACCAGTTTTCAAATAGTACTACAGTAATACCTCATCTTACAAACTTAATTGGTTCCAGGATGAGGTTCGTAAGGTGAAAAGTTCGTAAGATGAAACAATGTTTCCCATAGGAATCAATGGAAAAGCCAATAATGCGTGCAAGCCGATTAGGAAAATCCAAAACATTAAGGCTTTTTTAAAAAAAAGCTGCCGGCAGACGAAGCTGAGGCGAACAGAATGGGGGGAGGGACAGCGAGAGGTGGCAAGAGGTGGCAGTCCCAATGAAGCAAGGCGAAAAGAGCCTCTCTTGAGCTCCAGGGTTTTTTCCCACCCTGTCCTGCACCTTTCTCCTCTCTTGTTCTCCATGGGTCCCTCCTGTTTTTGCCCACCCTGTCCTGCACCTTTCTCCTCTCTTGATCTCCATGGCTCCCTCCCGTTTTTGCCCACCCTGTCCTGCACCTTTCTCCTCTCTTGAGCTCCATGAGTCTTTTCTTCCCGTTTTTTCCCACCCCACTTGGCTCATCTCCCCCACATCTTTCTCCTCCCTTGAGCTCCATGAGTCTTTTCTTCCTGTTTTTGTCCCCCCTACTCTGCCTGTTTTTTCGATCCTGGGATTCCTCTTCTGGGATTTCCCTACAGCATCGTGTTTTTGTGGAAGTCAGGAGGTGGAGTTACCCATGGAGGGGAGCCTCGGGATCCCAGGATCGCAAAAACTGGGGCTTGGCTTGCAACAAAAGTCTGGAGGCGGGGCATCCCAGTGGCGGCAGCAGGTTCGTAAGGTGAAAAAAGTTTGTAAGAAGAGGCAAAAAAATTCTGAACCCTGGGTTCGTATCTCGAAAAGTTCATATGACGAGGGGTTTGTATCATGAGGTACCACTGTATTAGTAATCTGCGATGTTTCAAAAGCATGTATGAGCATGCAAGTTTCTTCCAAAAAGGACAATCCAAATAAAGAAGTGAAGAAATACTCCTGGGTGTGTACATTGCTTGAAGAAACAGAAACAAATCTTTAGGTTAGATGAATCCCCTACCACATTGTAAATATAAGATTTTGATCTTTTCCAAATCTAAAATGTAAACTCAACCCTTTCAGTTGACTTATGATTCAATGCACTGTGTGCATTGAATTGAACTTAGTCCAAATGAACTGAACTAAGCACTTTGTACAAACATAACTAGGAAGACAAACCACAATCTCTCTCATATTGCCTTAAAGTGGCAATTTTATTACAGTATCTCAGATGAGGCCCTACTTCTTGACATCCAGCAGCAGGAGATGCCAGAGTCTGAGCTGGTCAATGGTCACTTCAACCTTTAAACAAGATCCTTCTTTGTTCACATGAGATGCCTGTTGCTTGCTACAACAGATGAAATTCCATGGATGCAGTAAACTGCACCTTCTTCCCCTAACACAGTTTAGACAAGCAGAACATTTTAGACAAGGAGAACAGAAGATAAGTGGATACCATGGCTTAATCTGTAATTTCATGGTGTCCTTCTTATGAAAAGCTTAGTTTTACCTCGGGATCACTGTTTGTTGACAAAATGCATGCTATTCCCGTCACTCATCTTATAAATTTGTAATCTGTTCATTTAGCTAGATACAAAGAATTGTATACTGATTGCAATCATAAATGCCCACCTCATTTAGTTACATAGAATTGCTACACCTTGGTGTTCAAATTGGTTAACTGAATGTGCAAATAGGTAATTAGGCACAATCATTTGGGTAATTTACTTGATTTGAGTATGGCGTTATGCTAAATAAATGAAAAAGCTTGTGCTCTGAAACTCAGGCAAGTGACACAAGCAAAATCACAGGTGAAATCAAATCTGGGATGAGATTCTTGTATTTCCTCTTGCACTAGAAATCTGTTATGATTCCCACCATTATTATTATTATTATTATTATTATTATTATTATTATTATTATTATTTAGATTTATATGCCCTTCATGGCATCGGACCAGAATATCTCCGAGACCGCCTTCGGCCGCACGAATCCCAGCGACCTATTAGGTCCCACAGAGTGGACCTTCTCCGGGTCCTGTCAACTAAACAATGTCAGTTGGCGGGCCCCGTGGGAAGAGCCTTCTCTGTGGCGGCCCCGACTCTCTGGAACCAGCTCCCCCCAGAGATTAGGACTGCCCCTACCCTCCTCGCCATTCGCAAACTCCTTAAAACCCACCTTTGTCATCAGGCATAGGGGAACTGAGATATCTCCCCCGGGCCTATACAATTTATGTATGGTATGTGTGTGTGTGTGTATGTTTGTTTAATACAGTGGTACCTCGAGATACGAGTTTAATTCGTTCCGGACCTGGGCTCTTAAGTCGAGCAGCTCTTATCTCGAACGACTTTTCCCCATAGGAATTAATGTAAATAATTTTAATTGGTTCCAGCCCTCAAAAAACTCACAAAGTTAGTCTAAATTATGCAGAAAGACATGTTTTTAATGAAGAAATGTACATGTACATATAAATGAATAATGAAGTTTCTTTCACTTAACTTGTAAACTTTCTTAAACTTTTAAATTTACATATGTTCAACTTCTCTGCCACCCAATCCTGTAGGACAGAGGTCCCCAACCCTTTTTGCACCAGGGACCGGCTTTAAGCGATCAAGAGAGGAATGGGTGAATGAATGGACGGAGGGTGGGAAGGAAGGAAGGAAAGAGGGAAGGGACAGGAACAGGGGAAGGAAGCAAGGAAACTTATGAAAGGGGAGAGTAAGAGAGGAATGAGTGAAGGGAGGGAGGGAGGGAAGAAGGTGGGAAGGAGAAAGAAAAGAAGAAATAGAGGAAGGGAAGGTAAAAGAGAGAAAGAAAAAGAGCAAGAAAGAAAGAAAGAAAGAAAGAAAGGGGGAAGGGACAGGAACAGAGGAAGGAAGCAAGGAAACTTATGAAAGGGGAGAGTAAGAGAGGAATGAGTGAAAGGAGGGAGGGAGGGAAGAAGGTGGGAAGGAGAAAGAAAAGAAGAAATAGAGGAAGGGAAGGTAAAAGAGAGAAAGAAAAAGAGCAAGAAAGAAAGCTGCAAGCACCCCCCCGAGCCCCTCAGGCCGGCTGCAACCTTTTAAAACACGCGCGCCGCTTCGCAGCTGTCTCCTGAAGCCGAACGCGGAAGTTAGCGTTTGGCTTCAGGAGACAGCTCCTTGGCGCTTGTATCTCGAATTTGGGCTTGTAAGTAGAACAAAAATATCTCTCCCCTCCCAGCTCTTATCTCGAGTTGCTCTTAAGTAGAGCAGCTCTTATGTCGGGGTTCCACTGTAATGGGTTTTTTAAAATATTTTAAATTGTAAATTATTAGATTTGTTATAAACTGTCTTTATTGTGTTGTGAGCCGCCCTGAGTCTATGGAAAGGGGCGGCATACAAATCTAATTAATAATAATAATAATAATAATAATAATAATAATAATAATAATAATAATGCCGCCCCTCTCTGGAGACTCGGAGAATAGCAAGGTAAGGAAATAATTCTTCCTGCCATTCTGAGGGTCAGTTCAAACTCTCTTACATACACACAGGAATAAAACATGTAGAAATTGTAAAAGGTTCTTAATCTGGTTTCTTTGGAAAGGAAGAAAAAAGTTGAAAGAAAAAAGAAAAGGAGAACCAGCCTCAAGGTGGATAGAATCAATTATAATGGTGACTGGTACACCATTGGAAAGACTGATGGTGGGACCATTGTAACGAACAAATTATTGTGGAGAAAATCTACCATATCTATGTGATTGCTAAGAGTCAACAACAACTTGATGCACTGAAATTTATCAATTAATTATGTTCAGAAAAAGAGATGGCCTACTTAGCATGCCAACAAATTATGAACTTTTATATAATTTTATTATTCACACATCCTATATTCTTGGGAGCAGGAAGAGATACCTTACTTCATCACCTCTCAAAATCTTTGTCCCTATTGGGTACAATCATTATAGAAGTAAACAGTGTATAGTACAACAATTGTATGGAATCAAAACTTGAATAGTTATCCTTTTAAATAAATTTCTCCATTTTATTATTATTTTATTTATTATTATTATTTATTGGATTTGTGTGTGCCCCTCTCTGCAGACTCGGGGCGGCTAACAACAATGATAAAAAACAACATGTAACAATCCAATTTAATAAGACAACTAAAATCCCTTATTATAAAAACCAAACATACACACAAACATAGCATACATAACTTGTAATGGCCTAGGGCAGGGGTAGGGAACGTTGGCTCTTCTATGACATGAGGACTTCAACTCCCAAAAGTCCTGAGCTAGCATGATTGGCTCAGGAATTCTGGGAGTTGAAGTCCATAAGTCATAGAAGAGCCAACGTTCCCTACCCCTGGCCTAGGGGAAGGAATAGCCTAACTCCCCCATGCCTGGCTATAAAGGTGGGTCTTGAGTAATTTGCGAAAGACAAGGAGGGTGGGGGCCGTTCTAATCTCTGGGGGGAGTTGATTCCAGAGGGCCGGGGCTGCCACAGAGAAGGCTCTTCCCCTGGGGCCCGCCAAAGGACATTGTTTGGTCGACGGGACCCGGAGAAGGCCAACTCTGTGGGACATTATCGGCCGCTGGGATTTGTGTGGTAGAAGGCGATTCCGGATGTGTTCTGGCCCAATGCCATGTAGGGCTTTAAAGGTCATTACCAACACTTTGAATTGTGACCGGAAACTGATCGGCAGCCAGTGCAGGTCGCGGAGTGTTGCAGAAACGTGGGCGAATCTAGGAAGCCCTACAATGGCTCTCGAGGCCACATTCTGCACGATCTGAAGTTTCCAAACACTTTTCAAAGGTACCCCCATGTAGAGAGCATTGCAGTAACAACACAGCTAATTAGAGATACACATTATTAATCAGCAATTTTCTTAACTAATGTAGGCAGAGAGATAGATATCAGATAGTTACCAAAGGTTTTTTGGTAGTTAGTGGCTCATGAATTCATGTTCAAGTCCTCAGTCTTAGTGCTTTTATTTAATCTCTGAATCAGTGAAGGGCTACCAAAAATTTTAATACCACACTGTGGACTTGGCTTATGCATTTTCTTTCAACATCTTTCAGTGCAAATTGGGTGCTCTGGGCCTTGGGGTGGAGCTCCATTTTCGCTACCCCACTGCATTCCCCCCCCCCCAATCCGGGCAGTAGCCTGCTCTGAATGAATAAAGTCATTCTCTGAATTTTCCTAATCCTCGTTGTTTTAATCCACCCTGCATGCTGTTAAATTTCCATGCAACTGTGCTTTCAGATGGACTCTACTCTATTTACTTCATTAGACTGGTTATTCCTTATACAATTAATTAAACTAATTAATTCATTATACAGTTAATTAAGATCATGATCCCTAGGAAAGGTCATTTGCTAGACAAAGCAGAAAAGAGATTACATTGTATTCAAAACATGAGTTCTCTTTGGTTCTGCTAGCCAAACCATTAACCAGCTGAACTCCAGTATTATTTCTCTGACTCTTCAGTGCAGCCTGAGCAACTTCAAAATGATACCATAGTGTACTGTGAATGAACAATGCACATTGATAATTCATACTTGAATTACATTTTTTTAAATAATTGATTACTGTTTAAAATCACTGGGGACAAATGTTGCTGATCAGTTGGAAAAGTAGCAGCAGTGGTGGCACATTCTCTTATTTTTATCGATATAAAACCAAATAGACCCCAAAGGGAATAAAATGATATTCTTGCTACAAAATTGTGACTTGAATGGAATAGGAAATGTATCTCTCTATGAATGTTGATATCTATTGTCTCCTCAATTTGCATTTTAAAAACAGAGAAAGTCTTTATTTTTGACAAGTTTTGCAATGAGTCAAACATTTTCTAATGCATGGTTGGGTTTACAGTCTGCAGAGTGCCAGAAATAGTTAATTATTCTGAAACAAGTCTCTTTTTATCCAGTTCTCGTTGGTGTGCCCATTCTATAACTGAATTGGCAAAAAAAAAAAAAATCTAGTCTACCAGTCTTCTTACCATCTCCCACTATACCACAAGAGGCGGGCATGTATCCTACTTTTAAAGGACATTTCTCTGTTTGAAGGTCTGTGAGGGGCGTGCATAAGCGCACCATTGTGCCTATCGTCCCTGTCCTACTGCTCTATTATCATTACTTTTTATCATTACTTTTCTAATGTTTCATTTATACAAATTACCATCCTATAATCCTATAAAATAAATAAATGAATATGTCCCATTCCTGGCAAGCTTGAACAATAAAAGGAGAAAAAAAGAAGTCTTGATGTTGCCTACAAGCAATTAATAGGGGAACAACAGATTCAATGGTCATGTAGATTATCTCTTCATAACCTTCCCTTAAGTCAGTGTTTCCCAATTATTTTCTGTTACACCCCTCCCCTAAGAAGAAGTAAACATTTTGCGTGCCCTCAATTCTCCGCCGGGATGATTATTTGCAATATTCAGCACATTTTCTCTGAAAAAATGGCTTATCAGTGTGATTGGGGTGTAATGTGTTTAAGTGACGCTTTAATTTATTTGGCTTCATGCTGTCCACTGCCAATATTTTTAGACACAGTAAACATACTGGTCTTTCTTCATCTCCCACCTTATTCACAGTGAAGCCAAGTGCTTCTTCTTATTTCCTGATCTTAGTTTCAGGAGAATCATGTTTTTCTCATTTTCTTTGTCTCTCTTCTATCTTTTCATCCCTGTTAAATATTTTCCATGGTGTCTCCTAAGGGTTTGTTATCTGCACTTCATATCTCCTAGTTAGTGCTATGTGCTATTGTTCGGTGCAAAAAACCCTACTTCCTGCAGCTAAAAATAATGTTCCCCAGGATCACGTGCCCCCCGGCATTGCTCCATGCCACCCTCAAGAGGGCCCGCCCCACTATTTGAGAAACACTGCCTTAAGTGGTGAACTTGTATTTAAATCTGTTGTTGTTAGGCATTATTAGAATCCACTGTTAGACCCTTTGCAATTTGCCTACCGAGCAAATAGATTGACAGATGTTGCTATTAATATGACTCTGCACTATATCCTACAACATCTTGAATCTCCAAAGACCTATGCAAGGGTCCTCTTTATATGCACATTCAATACCATCATTCCAGACATTCTTCTAACTAAATTAAACCAGCTAATGGTACCCAAATATACTTATAAATGGATCATAAGCTTCCTAACAGACAGGAAGTAGCAGCTAGGCAAAATCAAATTAGATACCTGCACAATTAGCCCAGGAGCTCCCCCATGACTGTGTGCTCTCTAAGTCTTGTATCTTTTTATTCTTGATGAATATATTTTATTCTCCTTATGTAAACTTAGAGCATATACACCAAAGACAAATTCCTTGTGTGTCCAATCACACTTGACCAATAAAGAAGTCTGTTCTATTTTATATTTCTCAGTGTACATTTATAACTACAAGTTTGTACATACAAATTATGTTTGTTGATTTGTGTATTTTGCCATCTCAAATTACAAATAATATATGATCTTTGGAGCCTTCCTTCTTTTGCCTTTCCTCTCCCATTAAATACTTATTTTAATGTGGTCCACTCAGTCATTCTTCTCAAAGCTAGTAAAGATTGTCTTAACTCAGATAATTCTGCCATGAGACTAGAGTCTTTTGGCAATACCTTGCATAGTGGCTTCATTGGATTGCTAATTTTCATAACTCGTAGGATCCATGCTTTTCTGTCAGGATAGATTATAACTTTACAGTTGAATGCCTTAGCTGTTTCACTTTTAGATTACCGCAATCCTGATCAATGTTCCTGATTCCTCTCACATTCTCTGAAATAAATTGGATGGGGAGGAACCACCCCTGAATCAATCTTATCAAGACAGTATAGCTGCGAGCATTTGGGCCATCCAGATCTAAGGATAAAGAACAAATTACCTTCCAAGTATGAAGATCTCAGACACGATCTGAAAAGGACTTCTAATATGTCTCTTCACAATATTTCATCACATTTGTTGGTGAATAAAATTGTCTAGCAATTAAAGTCAAGAAAAACAGCAAAGTGAGCATTGGGAGACCATACATTGTAATTTTAACATCTCTCAGGTTAGAGATCTATATAGCACAGCACTTTTTTGTACAGAGTAGCTGCAGTACTTTAGAATACTAAATAGATATTATTCTGACCTAAACTAAGAAATAGCAAGTACTAAAGTGGGGGCTCTCTGCAGACAAAGTAGGTGCATTATTCTCCTAAATCTATCTCAGTATGAATTCATAGTTATTAACTATGAGGTAGTTAATGCAAGTATTTTATGCAAAAAAATGGAGGCTAATATTTTTTGCTAAAAAAGGCAGATATTTTTCAGTAAATAGGGCTGAATTATCTGTAACAATTTTATGATCTTGATTGGGGTCTGGGGTCTCAAAAATGATATCTTTTTCTTTCAAGTCACATACTGGCCTCAAGCCATTATTCACGGGTCAAGCCGATAACTCTAAATGACTTTCCCCCCAGTTCCCATTAAATTCAGTGTCAGGTTCTGGAATCTGTGAAAAAAAGTATTAACACTTATCTTAAATAGCACAGCTAAATTTTTGTAGGAATAGTAATTCCTCAGTGAGCATATGAGGGAAAGGCACAATTTAATTTTAGGAACTTAATGGCCAAATAAACCCAATGAAACAAAATGTTAAAACTAAGCAAGTGCATTGGGTATATTTCAGTAACATTATCAGTGAAATTATTTCCAGAATAGAAATAAAAAATGACAAATCTAGAAATGGGGAAGGATCTGGGCAATATTTTTGGATTTACAAAAGAATGTTTCTAAGGTTGAAGAAATCTTCGAGGGCATTGCATTACTATTTTATATCAATTCAGCAACAATTCATTTATTCATTCAAACTATAAGCTGAAAACCTTGTAAGATTACATGTTTCCATTCACTTTCTTCTGGACCTTATGGAAAGGTATTGTTGTTCGTTTTATTATATCAGTTTATATTATGTAGTTGTTAGAGGTTTGGGTATTTATTTTTTTCAGAAACATAGAAGGTTGACGGCAGAAAAAGACTTCATGGTCCATCTAGTCTGCCTTTATACTATTTCTTGTATTTTATCTTAGGATGGATGGATGTTTATCCCAGGCATGTTTAAATTCAGTTACTGTAGATTTACCAACCATGTCTGCTGGAAGTTTGTTCCAAGCATGGGGGACACAAAGAAAGTTTAATATTGTAGGCTGAGATAGAAAATCTACATAACCTCCCAGAAGAAGATGATCAAAAACCACTTTGGTATGGCTCCCAAGAAAAATACATGGACATGTCACATAAGCACGGGGACCTGACGTAGACTCAGATTAGAATAAAATTTTCTTTATTGGCTGAGTGTGATTGGACACACAAGGAATTTTTCTTTGATGCATATGCTCTCAGTGTACATAAAACAAAATATACATTTGTCAAGAATCATGAGGTACAACACTTAATGATTGTCATAGGGGTCAAATAAGCAACAAGGAAACAACAAGGAGCTAATTTGATGTAGATTTTAACAAAAACAAAATTACATGAACTAAGCAAAATATTATTCCCTATGTAGTTGATATTCTTCTACTATCCATCTCATTAAAATTACGGCAACTTTTTGGGGAAGCTTGATGGGGTTGTATCTAAAACGTGAGGTTACATATGAGCTGTTTAGTCTCAGTGTGAGTAATAGAGGCATCTGTGGGGGTGAGAATTTTTTTAAAAAAAGGCAAGATGGCATATGTAACTGCATGATCACAGTTGCTATCTTGAATTTTTTGACATATCCATACACATACAGTTGACCCTTATCTGCAACCTTGACCTTATGCTTCAGAAATACTTCCTTGAAAAAAGTTGTGTTGGAGCTAGAGAAAGCAAAAAGGCCAGATTCTGCTAACAGTGGAATTTTTAAAATCTGAAACCCTTTGTATTATTGTACATGAATGAATAAATCTATGAATCTGGGTAAGTTATAAGAAAATGTAAAGATACATATAAACCAAGTGAATGTCTATGGAGATTATCACCCAGGTTACAGTTGTCATATAACGCAGTTGTACTGGCCAAATACAAAACCTATATCTATTTTTTTGCATGAGACAGCCCCAGGCTCAAACTGTGTATGATGTAAATAAGGAAAAAAAGTTGGGAAAAGGTTACTGGCATTTTCATTTTTAATACATATACAACAAATACGGCAGTGGTGGGTTGTTACCAGTTCGACCTAGTATGGCAAACTGGTAGCTGTGGTGGTGGGAGGCTACGGCCACCCAGATGTTGTCA
The DNA here is from genome assembly GCF_031021105.1 of Erythrolamprus reginae. Taxonomy (NCBI): domain Eukaryota; kingdom Metazoa; phylum Chordata; class Lepidosauria; order Squamata; family Dipsadidae; genus Erythrolamprus; species Erythrolamprus reginae. The sequence goes on along the minus strand of NC_091952.1, from coordinate 28,190,824 downwards.
AAAAATAACTGTGCTAGGTTCTCATACTGAAGAGGCAGAAGGCAGAAGTGTGACTAATGGCTCTTTATTATAAGTAGAGTGAATCCAGCAAAAGGCCAGCCTGGCAAACTCTCTTTAAATCTTCAATCTAAACTTTAAACTCTCTTTAAAGCTTCAATTGCAACAACACAAGAGCACGTAATGGATTCAAACTTAATATTAACCGCTCCAAACTTGACTGTAAAAAATATGACTTCAGCAACCGAGTTGTCGAAGCGTGGAACTCATTACCTGACTCAGTAGTGTCAACCCCTAACCCCAAACATTTTTCCCTTAGACTATCCACGATTGACCTCTCCAGGTTCCTTAGAGGTCAGTAAGGGGCGTACATAAGTGCACCAGTGTACCTTCCGTCCCCTCTCCAATTGTCTCTCCTTATCTCATTTATCTTTTCTTCCTTTCAAATATGTTCACCTATACTTTTATCTCTTATCTCCTATTCTTTTCTTTACTTATATTATTACAGTACATATCTTTCTCTTCAATGTGTATTATGTATTGGACAAAATAAATGAATGAATGAATGAATGAATGAATAAATGAATAAATGAATAAATGAATGAATGAATGAATGAATGAATGAATGAATGAATAAATAAATAATAAATAAATAAATAAATAAATAAATAAATAAATAAATAAATAAATAAATAAATAAATAAATAAATAAATAAATAAATAAATAAATGGTGCTCGCTGGCTGAACCAATCAGTGCTCATTATTTTCCTGCTCTGCAAACCGGACCTTGGTGTAAGCAGTTTGCTAAAATTCAAATGCTCAATACACAACACGGCACATGCGCTCCCATTCCTGAACTGGTAGCAAAGGTAAGTAGAACTACTACTGATACATGGATATGTTCTCAGGCTTTTGAGAAGTGAGAATATTATTGCAATGCAGCTGTAGTAAATCATTCAATGAACACCAAGAAAGGAACTTGGCTCAGTGTTCATGGCCTTCATACTCTATGTACTAATGCTCATTCTAATACAGTATGGGAAATAAACAAGATTAACTCGAACTGTCAGTACTGAAAGGAAAATATGACTTAATAGAAATAAATGAGAACTGGTGAAAAATAATGGCTACAGTTTGCTTGAATGGGACAAAGCAGTGGAAAGTGCAGTGGAAAATCTGCATTGCATGCTACAAATGGACACACAGAACTCTAATTGAATTACCTTGGTAGTACGATAGAGCAGTGTTTCCCAACCTTGGCAACTGGAAGATATCTGGACTTCAACTCCCAGAATTCCCCAGCCAGCATTCGCTGGCTGGGGAATTCTGGGAGTTGAAGTCCAAATATCTTCCAGTTGCCAAGGTTGGGAAACACTGCTATAGAGAATATTTTTGTTAAAATACATTGAAGATTTAATATAGTAAATACATTTGCTGATAGCTATTATCTCCTGTCCAATCAAGGGAAGATATGGATTATGCTTTCCAGAATCAAATTGCATATATTTCAAATAGGTATGAAGAAATAGCACCAGAAGAGAAACTCACTCTGAAAATTCCACTTATTTTGTGGACTCTTCTCCTTCAGAGACTGACAAAGAGATCAGGAGCTCAGTTATTCTTGACTGGATATGGATCAATATTAACCTAACCTAACCTAACCTAACCATAGGAAGTGGAAGTAACACAAACATTGCAGAATACAACTAAGCAGTACTAGAATTCTTGTTTTCAAGGGGAACTAAAGTTGATTATGGGCGGATGCACATCTGGAATCTCAAGAAAGCAGCTTCTAATAAAGTCAAGTTAATTATAAATATTTTGTATGACAGAGACAAGAAGCTCAATGTCAGTAGGAATTCTTAAAAACAGAATTGTAACCAATTCCACAGATAGAACAAAACAGAATAACAGAGTTGGGACGGACCTTGGAGGTCTTCTAGTCCAACCCCCTGCTTAGGCAGGAAACCCTACACCACTTCAGACAAATAGTTATATAATCTGTTCTTTAAAACTTCCAGTGTTTGAAGCATTCATAACTTCTGGAGGCAACTTGTTTCACTGATTAACTGTTCTAACTGTCAGGAAATTTCTCCTTAGTTCTAGGTTGCTTCTCTCCTTGATTAGTTTCCACCCATTGCTTCTTGTTCTACCCTCAAGTGCTTTGGAGAATAGCTTGACTCCCTTTACTTTGTGACAGCCCCTGAGATATTGGAACACCACTATTATGTCACTCCTGGTCCTTCTTTTCATTAAACTAGACATACCCAATTCCTCCAACCATTCTTCATATGTTTTAGCTTCCTGTTTCCTAATCATCTTTGTTGTTATTCACTGAACTCTTTCTATAGTCTCCACATCTTTTTTACATCATGGGGACCAAAACTGGATGCAGTATTCCAAGTGTGATCTTACCAAGATAGAAGCAGCAGAAGTCAACATAATTGTACAAGAAGACCCAAAGACAAAAAAAAAAAAGCACAGTTAAAGATGGAAAGAGTCATTGAGAAAGAATACATATAGTGTGGAACTATAAACTTTATAGTCAGGAAAGCTAAATATAAGGCTGAAGTTGATGAAGTTTACTAATATTAGCCTGATGACTGATGGAGACTCGGGTTTTGCTGATAGCTTCATTGTCACAAGTAGAGGGAGGAATAAGTGGGGAGGGTCTTTTATCCTGGAACTACTTCTTACCAATTGAAAGGAACTGACTGAAGAAGCAGCTATGACTGGAGTCTTAGGAGGAAGTGACCATATTATCCTTGATTTCATGATACCAAGGACAGCAGGAACAGAGAAAAAGCAGACTTCTGTACTGGATTTGGAAAGAGTGGATTTTGGCGAACTTGCATGGTGGATCAATCTAATGGTTTTAAATCCTCTTGAAGAAAAATATTTAGAAAGGACTGAAAAACCAGTTTAAATGCATTATTTAGAAAAATAAGTGTTGAAACACAAAGCTTTCTAAAATACTGAAAAAAGACACAACTAGATAATAGAAGGGGGCTTGTACTTAAAGTATTTACCAGAGACTGCGTTAGAAAGACTATAGTGCAGAATGAGCCAAATTTCAGGAGTAATGGCAAAGTAACAAGAAAATGGAGTTATCAAGTTTTTTTTTTTTTAAAAAGGCAAATGAATTATAGTCTGTTGCAAGAAAAAATAGATGAATTCCTAACAGGTGACAGAGATGGCAACGTGTTTTAATTTACATTTTATATCTGTCTTCTCCCAGACGGCAAACAAAATCTTAGATATTCTACTAGTTGTGGGAGGAGGGTACTAAAGCAGAATATAAGGAAAGAGAAGGCAAACAAACACTTAGCAAACTTAAATTAATTCAGGGTGAAATGAACTACATTGTAGGGCACTGAAAGAATTAATGGAGGTTATTATAGAACTGCTAACTAATGTTAGAGAACCTCTGGAGAATGCTAAGGTCTCGGAGCAAATGTTATATCTTCAAAAAAGGGAAAAGGCAGACCACGGAAATTTCAGATCCATAAGCTTGACATTTATATTGGGCAAGGTTCTCAAACAGATTATTAAATAGCATTTTGTGTGTACTTGCATAGAAATGCTGTAATTAACAAGAGCTGACATGGGTTCATCACAGACAATAATACCAGATTGAGTTTTCTCCATCTTCTCACAGAGTTTCCAACTTGGGAAAACCTTTTAAACTAACGAATTTTGACCTCAGCCGAGCATCTCACAAAATCTCACATAACACCCTCATTAATGAAATGATAAAATATGGGAAACAACAGATGGATATGTAATTAGTTGAATGACAGTAGCCGGAAAACGCTGTATCCATAGATGGCCCCCACAGTGGAAAAATCTTCCCACACCTCACATCAGAGTGGAGAGTAATACTGAATACAAAATTCTGTCCTGGGCCCTCTGATATTTTCAATACTTTTATTTGTAACTTGGATGAAGCAATTGAAGAATGATTATTGAATTTATAGATAACACAAAACTAGGAGGAGTGGCCGATACTTAGAAGAGAAACTAAATATTCAAACAGATCTAGATTTTTAAATGAATTTAATTCTTTAACGAGAATATAAAATTCTGTATCTGGGGAAGGAAAAATAAAGTAACAGAAATTGGGGAAATATTTGCTTCAATAACTCCTACTGCATATACTTCTGGGCCCCATAGTCTATAGAGATCATTGACAAGCTGAACTGAATTTAAAGGATGGTAAATACAGAGATGGTGAATATTCAGAGGGCCAATATAACAGTAATTTTCTGAAATCAACATGATAAATAATATATGTTGATTTGGAATACTATATGAATCCCATGAAATTTCTTAATCTAAAAACATTAATGGTTAAGTATGTAGTATGAGGCTGACTTAAAAATATATACAAAAAGTGTTTATCAAGCATTTCCAGTCAAATGGAGGGAGGCAAATAGTCAGATACCAAAAGTTCTGTTCTGATCTTGCAATATTTAAAACTTTTATTAATGATTTGAAAGAAAAGTTAGTATTGTATAGATAACTCTAGAAATAAAAGAACTAAAAGCCAAAATGTTCCTGATAGAATAGAGTCAGATGTTTAAAAATCACAGAATTAAATGCAATTATACATAGGCATCAAAAATCAGATACTTGGGAACGCCTCTACTTAAGAACTTTTCTAGATAAGAACCGGGTGTTCAAGATTTTTTTGCCTCTTCTTAAGAACCATTTTCTATTTAAGAACCCGAGCCTGGAAAAATTTCCCAGGAAATTTAAGAGTGGCACGAAGGCCCGGCCAGTTTCCTGCCATTCCCCTGTAATCCCGGCCATCTCAGGCTTCTCTGAACTGCCAGAGGAGCCTTTTGGTGGTGCTTAAGGAGGCTTTGGCAGTCCAGAGTGAACAAAGCATTTTCCTTTCTCTGGGCATTTGGACCGGGACCGCCTTCTGCCGCACGAATCCCAGTGACCGATTAGGTCCCACAGAGTTGGCCTTCTCCAGGTCCCGTCGACTAAACAATGTCATCTGGCGGGTCCCAGGGGAAGAGCCTTCTCTGTGGCGGCCCCGACCCTCTGGAACAAGCTCCCCCCTGAGATTAGAATTTCCCCCACCCTCCTTGCCTTTCGTAAACTCCTTAAAACCCACCTCTGCCATCAGGCATGGGGAAACTGAAATAACTTCCCCAGGCCTATATTGTTTATGTATGGTATGTTGTGTGCATGTTTTTAAATTATGGGTTTTTAGTTTAAATTATTAGATTTGTATTACATACTGTTTTGCTACTATTGTTGTGAGCCACCCCGAGTCTACAGAGAGGGGCGGCATACAAATTTAATTAAATAATAATAATAATAATAATAATAATAATAATAATAATAATAAACAACCTCTGCCAGCGCCAAGAGAAAAGAAATGTTTCCTTCGCTCTGGGCAGCCCAGAGTGAATGGAGTGTTTTCCCTTCTCTGAGCGCCTGGAGAGGGAATAAACCACTTTGCTGTGGTGACTCTCACGTGCTGCCTCCCACACATGGGAGGCCCTTGCTCCTCCTCACTGCCTCACTGTCCCTCTTTTTTTTTAAGCCTTAAAGTTTTGGATTTTTTTTATTCCTCACCTTCTTCCTTCGGCAGCTACTGTCCTCCTCCTCTTCTTCCTTCTCCTGCTCCCACCCAAATTCCAAGCTTTTATTTCTTTCCTAATGGGTTTGCATGCATTATTTGCTTTTACATTGATTCCTATGGGAAAAATTGCTTCTACTTACAAACCTTTCTACTTAAGAACCTGGTCACGGAATGAATTAAGTTCTTAAGTAGAGGTACCACTGTATTTGTTTGTTTGAATTTATATGCCGCCCACTCCCTGAGGACTCAGAGCAGCTTACAACAATAATTATAAAACAATATAATCAGATTAAAACATTTCATAATAATAAAAAACATTTCATAATAAATAGTTAAATTTCACAATAATATTGGTATTGGTACCAATATTGGATTGGTAACAATACTTGTGAAACTAGTAGTAGTTGATTATGAAACCAATTATGATTCAGCTGTGTGATGTGAAATGATCACTAAGTAGGTAGATGCAATTTTATTGTACATAGTGGTTTCTAAAACACAGAAAACAATCCATCTACTTATTCTGCATTTGTCAAAATCACTCCAACCCTAGGAAAAGCATTTTAAAGAACTGGGGTTGTATAAATCTGAGAAGACTACACTGAGGGAGGATATAACAACAACTTTTAAATAACCAAAAGAATGTTTCACAGAAAAAGTTCAAAATCTGTTCTCTATTATCTCAACTGACAAAACATGGAATGATGGATTTAAGTCTCAGGATGGCAGACTCCAGCTGAACATTAAAAAAAAATCCTAATAGTTCAACAGTGAAATTAATTATTCAGGAAGGGTGTGGTATCCATTTGACAGGGGTGTTTAATTTATCTGGAGAAGGAACTGGCCCTTTTCAACATTATTATTCCAATACTCACCCCTTTTGGTCTACATTCCATTAAAAAAAAACAACCCTCAAATTCTTTCCATCTTATTTAATGTGCAAATGTTAGGACACGCATATCAAAACAGTTATTTATCTCTATTCACAGCTTAGGTTAATTTAAAATGTGTTAATTTTTTACCTTTAAGTATATATCTTTCAGCATAAATTCAGTGAGGAGATTTATTGTTGCTATGGAAACTAATTGGCAAATGAAAGTTCTTTATTTATTTATTTTGGCAAGAGGACCCTGGGAATGTTGAGACCAGCTCTGAGGTAAATTTTGGCACCCAAAGGATTCCTTGCAAGTTATGCATGCTTTCATAATAACTGGGGTGGGTGGGGGGTGGATTAGGACAAGAGGGGCCTTTAGGGGACTTTAAAGATGATCGTGGAAAAGATATTCAAATGCTGCGACATGTTTCTACTTAAGAAGCAGAGGTGAAACGATTCTATATAATTGGTAGTAACGTGGTGGTCTGGGTTGCTAGAACTGGCAGTGAACCTGGCCTGTCACGCCCCCAAGCTGTTTTTCTCAGTGGTGCTATACGGACTCCATTTTGTTTTTAAGCCCTTGATGGCACCGGGCCAGATTATCTCCAGGACCGCCTTCTGCTGCACGAATCCCAGCGACCAGTTAGGTCCCACAGAGTGGGCCTTCTCCGGGTCCCGTCAACTAAACAATGTCATTTGGCGGGACCCAGGGGAAGAGCCTTCTCTGTGGTGGCCCCGGCCCTCTGGAACCAACTCCCCCCAGAGATTAGAATAGCCCCCACCCTTCTTGTCTTTCGTAAGCTTCTTAAAACCCACCTCTGTCGTCAGGCATGGGAGAACTGAGATATTCTTTCCCCCTAGGCTTCTACAATGTATGTATGGTATGTTTGTATGTATGATTGGTTTTAAAATAAGGGTTTTTAACTGGTTTAGTATTGGATTGTCGCATCTTGTTTTTACCACTGTTGTTAGCCGCCCCGAGTCTACGGAGAGGAGCGGCATACAAATCCAATAAATAAATAAAAGAAATAAATAAAGTACTGCGCATGCACAGAAGGTCATTTCCGGGAAGGGACACATGCACACATGTGCAAAACGTGCACTTCCGTCATGATGCAAACCATGTGGAAGGTAAGTAGAACCCACCCCTACTACAAAGATCAGAATCATGCAAGCCATAGTATTTCTCATGATAATCCGTGGAAGTGAAAGTTGGACTGTGAGGGAACATAACAGGAACAGTATTAATGTGTGTGAAATTTTGTGCTGCAGAAGACTCCTGACAATAACATCGACAGTCAAGAAAACAAACCAATAGATCATCAAACAAATCAGCCCAGAAATCTCACTAAAGAACAACTGACTAAGCTCAGGCTAACTATTTAGTCCTTGTAGAGGTGCGGTATAGAAATCCAATAAAGAAATAAATAATAAATAAATATTTCAGATATATTATGCAAAGACCCAGCTTTTGGGAGAAAGCTCCATTGTTGGGAATGGTGGAAGGAAAGAGAAGAAGAGAATGAGATATTACTTTCTAACTTGTTTTTTTTGTATCTAAGAAATTGAAAGAGGAAAGATAACTCCTCTCCGATTATTCTTCCTTCCTTCTCTTTGTTTCCTCAGTTCTGAAAAAGAGTAAACATTGGACTCAACCTAATGATAGTATTATTAACCCCACTCCCTGTATTTATTTTACAAAGTTCTTTTATCCTAGTTTAGTGTTTCTTAGCCTGCCTGGCTGGGGAAAATCTAAGAATTTATTTATTTATTTATTTATTCATTTATTCATTTATTTATTCACTCACTCACTCACTCACTCACTCATTTATTTATTTATTTATTTAATATGCTGCCCTTCTCTGCAAGGACTCTGGGTGGTGAAAAAAAACAATAAAATGGATACAAAGTTAAAAAGCCCCACAATAAAAGCATTCATCCATCATTCATTCACCAGTAGGCCGGACAAAAGTGTTGGGAGTAGGCTGGACAGAAGTGACCTTCCCAGGCCTGCCAGCAAAGCTGTATGTTTAGGGCCTTTTGGAAGGCCAGGGGAAGTGTGAATATCCAGGGGAAGCTGGTTCCAGAGTTCTGGAGCCACCACAGAAAAGGCCCTCCCCTGTGGCCCCACCAGTCGATGTTATTTGGCTGACGGGACTCGAAGGAGGCTGATTCTGTGGGACCTGATCGGTCATTGGGATGAGTGAGGCAGAAGACAGTCCAATAAGTAATCTGGTCCTAAGCCATGTAGGGCTTTATAGGTAATGACCAACACTTTGAATTGCACTCGAAGATTGACTGGAAGCCAGTGCAGCCCACGGAGTGTTAGAGTGATATGTGTGTATCTAGGTACACCCACGACTGATCACGCGGCTGCATTCTGGACTAACTGAAGTCTCCAAACATTCTTCAAAGGTAGCCTTGCAGTAATCGAGCCTCAAGGTGATGAGGGTATGAGTGACTGTGAGTAGAGACTCCCTATCCAGATAGGGCCACAACTGGCACATAAGACGAATCTGTGCGAAGCCCCCCCCCCTTGCCACAGTTGAGAGATGTTGCTCGAACCTCAGCTGTGGATCTAGGAGGACTCCCAAGTTGTGGACCCGCTCTGAGAGGGTAAAAATCCCCCCCTCAGGGTAATGGATGAAAAGATGGAGTTATCCTTGGGGGCCAGAATCCACAGCCACCCAGTCTTGTCAGAGTTGAGCTTAAGCTTATTGACACACATCATTGCCAGGGTTGAGAAATGCTCTCTTAGCTTGAAACCAAGGACTATCTCTCAGTTTAAAACACATGATGCATAACAAAAGAGATTGAGAGGAAAAGTAAAAGTTGTATCTCTTTTAACACCCAGCTGAGATTGCCCACTTCAGGCAGGTGCTGGCTAGGGAACAGTTGGGGAAACCCACCCTAACTGAAAATTCAGGAGTTTTATGGCATCTTTTCAGCCACACAAATATTAATAAACAAAAGCTTTCATGAACTACAGTGTACTTCATCAGATGCATCTGTTTACACTGTAAAGGGGCTAGAAGGTTCCTTCTGATTTTAGCTTCCAACTCTCTTTCAGAATGTTGGCTCTGCTAGATGTTCAGCAAAAGTACCTTGCATTTCTGTCTTCAACTCAGCTGAACGGCATGTATGAATAAGCATGAGAAAGCAAGGTAAGGATAATGACATTAATGCTTATTATTTATTTATTGCATACCTCTTTGAAGGATTGGAAGATGTTAAGGTGGGGTATGTTTAATACAGTAGACTCCCTTTAATCAGGCATAGGGATTTCAGCACCTCAACATGATAGACACCAATCACAAAAAATACTTTTAAATCAGCAACTTTCTTAAGGGAATGACAGTGCTGGCTTGACTCCTGCATTAATCTGATAAGTTACCAGATGAATTTGGTTTTCTTGCTGTCTATTATCCCACAGTAGCATCACTCTTAATAGACCTAGATGGTACTGCAGCTACTAATTCAACTGAACTGATATGGTTGAAGGGCCATTTGGGCTGCAGGTGACCCTATTAAGCCATTCATACCTGACTGCTTCCTAGCAGGGGTGGGTTTTAAATTACCTGGCTGCCAGTTCTCTTTCTCCCATACCACCTGGCCATGTCTCGTGGGCACATGTGCAGTGCTGAAAAAATATAAAAAATCCCATCCCCCAAAAGTCAAAAACAAGATGGCAATGTGTGCACAGTGCCAGAAACTCAGTTTCTATGCATGCACAGAAGGGAAAAAAAACCCTGGAAAAAATCCACCCTCCCTCCCAAATTTTTTTTTTAAAAAAATATTCAAAAAGAAGATGGCAGCACCCACGGACTGGCACTGATTAAACCAGTTCTGCACCTCTGGTTCCTAACCTGAGCAACTCAGTAATTTAGTATAGATTGAGCTGTTCTCAGAAAGGGTTAGCTTTTCTTCTTACTTCCAAAACATCAGTCCAATCAGTAGTTCAGATATTCTTGGTGAGAATGCAAATTATCTTGCTGAAGAATTCATGATGGCTCACCATAAATTAGTTCCAGACTGGCTTTATGAATTGACTTAAATATCACATTAAATGTATCATCAAATGCTTTTCTGTTTGATGGCATGACATGCATGTTCTACACATCCATTGTTCTATCATATTGCATGTAGCTATGCGATAATTTTCTCAGGGTTTTTTCCCTATGTTTTCCTCCCACGTGGGATAATGCACGTGTCACTTTTAATTGAAAGGAGATTTTGAGCCCTCATTATTTTTCTGTACACTTTTTACATATAAGTCCAATTTACTGAGTAAGCATACTTTAACTAAGATCAATTAAATGAATTGTAGAAGCTTTTCTTCACCAAAGAGCATCCCTTCATGCCATAGGCCACTGTTACTGTATATAGTCACAACTTCGGTAATTATCTTTCATTATTCGGTTCTTTAGTTAATATTGAGTAGGTTCAATCCATTCTCAACAGAGCATGGCAAAAAATAATGGTGCTTAATAGCACACTATTGAACAGTTACTTCACAAATATTTTAAGAAGCCTCTTTTTACTGCAGTTGTAAAAGAAACATATAAAATCAGAATAATAACCTAATTTGGAGGTCAATATGTAAGCATTGAATAATTGAACATATTATCTGTCATGCTTGAAGAGTTACAGATATTCAGAATACAACAACACAAGAGGGATGAGGAAAGATCTACTAAATTAAAAAACTTAGAAATAGTCTAATATTCTGTCTCCAAAAGGAGTCTCCAAGCAATGTACAATATCATTTTTGGATAATAAGAAACCACTGCTCTTTTTAGACACTGTCTGCCAAATCCAAATGCAGATATGAAATGTATAGATTTATAGATATCCTACCACCACAGAGCTGCATATGGCCTTTAAAGTTCTTTTTGATGATTCTGAACCTCTTTCCACTTATAGACTGAATATTGGTCTCATGATTAAGTAAAAACAGGCAGTGAAATATTTCCATTGAAAGCAGGAAATGCACATAGAGAATATGCTTCATACAGCAGCTTTTCACATATTCAAGAAAAAAAATCTTTACCCATAAAATGCTTGTTGAAGCTACTAGCACCTAAAATATTGTCTTTCCTTGTTTCATAAGCCATAAAATTCCAACTTCAACTGCTTTATGACAAACATTCATGTTTCATCAGCAGCTTTTTTCTAGCGCTCTCGAGTGCCTCAAATGCTTTATCCTTCCCATAAAAGCAGAGGTACAATACCCTGACCCTGTAATATCAATATCCCAAAAGCTGAGTCCTATAAGCATTACAAAAGTTAGATTTTAATATCATAGAGAAATGACTCAATATAAAGTTTATCAAATCAAATTTAAAACTGTTTAGTTCCACCTATTACTTTTTGGAATGTGGTCCTTGTCTGTACATTTATCCATCAATTGAAAAATTATTGTGCATAATAACATGTTGCTAATATCTGCCTTACAATGTCTCAATGCAATCTTCATTTTGCCTTATATTCAGGACTTTTAAAAATTTCTTTGTGTCTTTTTACACTTCATTATATTACTAGAGAACATGTTAAATTGCTTTTCTATTATTCAATTGGACAAAGCTCTGTTGGAGGAGTTGTTCCATCATGTTGTGATGTCTTCCCATCAAATATAATGGAGAGATGTAGAACCATGGAAGCCAAATATTGCTGGAGAGATGCCTGCATAATGAAAGATGAGACAAGCAAGCACCTCATCACTAAACAAGGACAAGAATGCTACTGTCTACCCATGAGAATCTCATTGAAATTTGCTTCTCTTTTGAATTTTCAAAAGTAAGTTCTCTTTCATCAAATCAAACCTACAGAAAAAAAGCAGGTGTACAAAGCAAAATTATAATCCTCTCAAGCCATGTTCACTCCCTATTTGCAGCTACACATTTTGTGTTCATTATATCAGGTATGAATTTATTTCTAATAGATTTGGTGGAACCTAATGTGGTGTTTCTGTATATACTCTTTCCAGACTGTTGAATATATATTTGTTAATAATATGAGCTATATTTATGTGCTTAATAAATAATTGTGTGTGGGGGGGGGAGGGTTTTTTTTGCTGATAATGAAAATGAAGGGAGACTAGTATAGATCTACTTCAAGCTATTTAGCTCTCATCAGCTAGTCATAATCTTACCGGAATTTGAAACTGGGCAGTCTGCCTATAAGGCACTAGCTTTTAACCTCTAGGCCACAGGTTCTCCTCCTATCTCAGCTTGTAACTGAGCAGATTTGACAGAAAAAAACATACACAACTCCTGATACAAGCTGAGACAGGACGGTATATAAGTCTAAATGCTATTGCTATTGTTATACAAAACAGTTTTCAATGATACAATGAGAAGTTACCTGACACTGGAAAGCAACATTGTTTGCTTGTCTTGCCATCTCTAGCTGTGGACCTCAGACAACATATAGAATACTGCATTAGTTTCTGACATAGTTGTGAGCCTTGGCATGGCAGATTTGTCACTACTGACAATTCCATCAAGCAGGTGACTCCTTTGAATTTTTAAGTGTGAAACACAGCTCTGTTGCTTTGAAATTGTTATTACTCTGAAAGTCTATATTCTGAACAGAGTTTCTGCTCTTAACAAGACAGGAATTATCATAACATAGTGCCACCTGCCAGATGGATCACCCTTGTTCAAAATCTGCATTGGAGAGGATTTGTGAAGGCAGCATCTGAAAACTTGCTATTGAAATCACCTCTGAAGGACAAAGGTGAAATTGTTTTCTCTGCACAAGCATTTCCTGTATCAGTGTCAGTCTATATGGACACCCTAGTAAATATCCATTGTTCTGAGGACTGGCTGGCTATTAGATGCTATTAAACAGCCATTGTAGACTACAGCGACTGAGAAATATAGATTGGCAGCCAAGTGATGGATGTCAGCCATTGTCAGGCTCTTGGGCAGCTGCCTTAAACTGAAAGTGTTTTTTTCCCCCAAGCTGATTTTCAGAGAGTTCTCTTTAGCAAGATTTATTGAGATGAATTGGATGGGCTTCCAGCCACTGAATTACTCTCAATTTAGAAAACATACATCCCTGTATATTTGGGCAGAGTCTTTTTCTCATAGTCTTTCAATGAGCTGGTTAAAAAGGCTTGATATAAAGAGGTTTTTAGCTAGTTGTTTATGTAATGGTCTTTCACATTTCTATCATTTTGGAAGCCAACTCTTACAAAGTTCATTGAACTACATGGCTTGCCCTATGCCAGTGATGGCGAACCTTTTTCCCCTCAGGTGCCGAAAAAGTGTGTGCGTGTGTGCTATCACGCCTGTGCAAGTGCCCACACTCATAATTCAATGCCCGGGGAGGGTGAAAACAGTTTTCCCCACTCTCCAGAGGCCCTCTGGAGGCTAGAAATGACTTGCTTCCCAACTTCTGGGAGGCCCAGTAGGCTCGTGTTTACCCCCCCCCCCAGGCTCCAAAGTCTTCCCTGGAGCCAGGAAAGGGTAAAAATGCCCTCCTCATCCCCCTGGAGGCTCTCTGGAAGCCAAAAATGCCCTTCCAGAACCTCTGTGTGAGCCAAAAATCAGCTGGCCGGCACACAAATGCACGTTGGAGCCAAGCTAGGGCAGAGGCTTGTGTGCCAGAAGTTATGGCTCTAAGTGCCACCTGTATTTTCAAATGATTTATTCTATTTCTATTCCATTCACTTTAACATAATTCTGTTCTGTTTTTTTAGTACAAAAATAGGTATTGAATAATATTTAATGTAAATAATTTTTATTCAACATTTAAAATAAGAATTGGATAGAACTTTCAAAAAATGATGAAAATTCCTGAATAATTAACTTTAAATACTCTGGTTAGACATATGAACCTAGAAACCTGCCAAAAAAAGAGAGCTTCTGCTAAATAACATTTACCCAATAAAAACATAAGGTTTATTTATTTTGCAAAATTCACTTTCTGTGTGACAGATGCTATTGAAACTCTGGTATTTATTGTGTCATCTTTTAACATCTGATACAATAAGCAAACCACACCAGTGTACCAGGAGTGGGCTTCAAAATTTTTTAGCAAGGGGTTCTTTGTCCAGTTGCTGCATGGCCATGGCCATGGTGGGCATGGCCTAGTTGGCATCCTATGGTGAAGGGGGCATTTTTGATTCCTCAGGCTCTGGAGGCCAGAATAAGCCCATTTACAACCTTTCAGAACTTCTGGTAGGCCCATTTTTCAACCTCCTCAAACCTCTGTGCACGTCCTGCACTTACCTGCATCCAAAACCAGCCGAGTGGGGATTCTTGGGAAGGGAAGGGCAAGGTGGGTGGTATTAAGTCAATGGAAAGCACAAGGACATATAACGGCAGCAGTGTTTATTGGAATACAACAGGTGAACCAAGGCGGCTTGACAGCCGGTGACAGGATATTTATACTCATAACCAACTGATTAATCAACCAATCAGGTAACTGATAAAACCCCACCTAAACAAGGCTTACCAGTAACCGGCAGCAACCAATAGGAACATGGGAGGAGCTAGCCAATCACTAGATGGATACATAACAGGTGGGGCCAGCCAGGAGTCGGATTTGGGGGTTTTCCGAACTGCACAGAATCTTAGCTAGAGGTTCTCTCGAACCCCTGCAAACCCCCAGCAGCCCACCTCTGCAGTGTACTCAGAAACCTGTCCTTTGTTGAGAAAGGGCATTAATATTACTCAATATGACTATTCTTGTGCAATTCTTAAATTGTTGATTTTTCAGGTGGGTGGGGGAAGGAAATAGTTAAACGTTCTATCTATTCATAGATCTAATGTATCAGTTCTATCTATTCATAGACCAAAATCATCTGAAAGAGAGTTATTCTCTATTGCCAGAGCAAAGTGGGAATTTCGCATGGACTATGGCTAATTTTCAAAAGTGAATCCTGGCAGGGAATGGAATAGAATGATGTCTTACCAATATTTCAGTGATTATTGTCCTATACAACTACATGTGCCAAAGAGTCGGGGGTGCGCTACTGCCTGGATTGGGGGGGGGGAATGCAGTGGGGTAGCAAAAATGGAGCTCTACCCCAGAGCACCCAATTTGCACTCAAAGATGTTGAAAGAAAATGCAGGGCGTCCCGCATAAGCCACTCCCACAGTGTGGTAGTAAAAATTTTGATTGCCCTTCACTGCAAAGAGTCCACAAATTTTATTTATTAGATTTGTATGCTGCCCCTCTCCGCAGATAGGCACAGATAGCAGAGTTAAGGAAGTTTATAAAATCTGGATCAAAATCCAAGACACCAGAGAAGGGCAAGTTCTCCCTCTTCAGATTAAGGAAGTTGGGGTGAGAGTAGATCCATACAGTATGTCACTAAAGAACAGCGGCTTATGTACTGATGTCTCAAAGGCAGTGAACCAGGAGAGTCTTCCGATAGACAACACAAATCCCAAAGAGCTTTCTGCTATGTCCAGTCTAAGCAGCATATCAGCACATTTTTCACACTCACAAAATAACCCTTACTTTAAGCTGTCTGCTGCATTTTCTTTAAAGTGAAATCAGAAATCATTTCTGTGAGAACCAGTTCTCAAGTGGTCACCAAACCATTCAAACAAAAGAGATGTTAAAAACTGTCCCCCTGACCAAAGAAAGTGGTTTCTAGTTGGTTATATTGTGTGGGCAGAACAAAAGAAGTGCAAAAATTTGAATCTTGCATTTGCTATGAATAGGCTTTTACATTTAGTACACTACCTTCAGCAGAGTTCTTTCAACATGACTTTATCAACTTTTGTACAATAAATCTTATCAGTGTTTTCACATCTTTGGAAGTCTACTTTTACAGCTTCTTGCCTAGCAAGTTGAAAGAAGACTCAAAACTTCAGAAGAACAAACTTTCATTAAGTTATCAGTTGTAAAACCTGAAATCTGGCAGGAGATATGAAAAAAACTTCCAATAGACAATAATGACAGTTACAAAAATTACAGTCTTCTATTTACCTGCCTGCTACATCAAGCGTAAAGTGAGGTTAAAGCAAGCAGCTTAGTTTGTTGGTAGCTTTCCAGTTCCCTGTCTCAATCAAACTGTATACCTTTCTGATTCTTATAATGGTATGGTATGGAAGCTCTGATTAATTGCAACCGTCAATTTACTCAATTTAAAGTATTTCCTTTTAACTTTAGAGTTAGCATTTCTTTCTAACTGACTTTAGGAAACACAAGAATGTGGGTTTTTCCCCCTCTCTCCCTTTCTAACGGTTGTCACATTTGGTGTATGCTGAAAAATTATTTGAAAATAAACTCCCACATTCTCATTTTCCAGATACGCCCAATGACTCAAGGTTTAATTGTCATCAAAGCCTTTATTTTTTTTTTAATTAAAGGCATATCTGACACTTTAAGATGCTTTAAAAATAAGCTAACATTATGAAATGGAATACTTTCTGTGACACAAACTAATTATGGTGCTTTTTCCATGTAACATATTGCCTTGTCATGAAATTCCTTAGTAAAATTCTCTGAAAGGCATCAAATTCCACACAAACTGACCAAACAAGTTGTGAAAATACTAATAACTTTGGCTTTTATCAGCTACTCTGTGTCTGAGGAAGTGCCCTTTTAGGTGCAACTTGGTCATACATCAAAGAGAACATCAGACCCACTTTATCTATCTAGGGTTGCAGTATGTTTAAAATGTGTCCCATAGAACTTTCTTTAGTGACTCATTAACATAGATATGTGTTGTGGTTCAGCCTGGGACCCCTCCGGGAATGGCTGATTTGCTGTCGGTGTCCAGCTCAGAGGCTGAGGACCAGGAGGGGCAGACTGACGAAGAAGCTGAATCCCAGGCTGAAGATGAAGGACAGCCAGAGTTCCACCAGGGGGAGCTCTCCCCAGCAAGCAGCCTGGATTCCCTGGGGGAGGATGCTAGTGACTTCATAGATATGCGACAGAGGAGAGCTAACGAGAGAAGAACGCAGTTGGCTAGGTATTACCAGCATTAGTGGTTGCAGCTGGGTTTGGGTGTGGTGCTCTTGGGAAAGGATAAAAGGTGGCCCCACCCTTCCTGGCTTGTGGAGTTTAATCTTGGAGATTCGTGAGACCTGTCTGTGAACTTTGGTGGCTACAATCCTGGTTTGTGCCTTGGACTCTTGAAACCTTGGGGGGGTGTGCCAGCAAGAAGCTTTTGGAATTGACTGGACATCAGGACCCTGTTGTAAAGTATTGTACCCTGTCTGCTGTGAAGACAGGTCTTCCTTGATGCTTATTTTTTCCTGCTATAAATTACTTTTGGATTTTACCAGAGTGTCTGGCTGTTTTTTCAGTGGGTGTGGAGGTCTGGGAAAACCCAGACAGAACAGATATGTATTCTGCTGAGTCTTTTTAACTCCAAAATTTTAAAGAAGTACACCATGTTTAGATGAGATAATGCAATAAAGTGCAGGAGTTCCATGGAGAAGGACCAAGGTTTGAGGGCCCCTGATTTAATGCAATATAAAAAAGCAAATAATTTTTCTGTGGACCACCAACATTTTCTTGCGGACCACTAGTGGTCTATGGACCACCAGTTGGTGACTGCTGATGTAGGGGACAGAAATACCAAAGGGTGGGGCAGTGGTCTTCAAACTTGGCAACTTTAAGACTTGTGGACTTCAACTCCCAGAATTCTCCAGCCACCATACCTAGAGTAGGGTGAACATCTTTAACGTATCCTCAGATTTAAGAAAAGAGGCTATTTCTCTCCAAAGCATCCTCTGGTGTCACTAACTATGGTCCCTAATAACTCTCCTTGAAGAGAAGGGCACCAACTAATTAGGAAAAGATTCTCCGAGCTTGCTTCCAATCAGAGAAGCAACATCATTACAAATGAAATGAAATACAATAAAGCGATATCTGTAGATAACAATTTTTTGACAGTATGAGTGTTCAACACAAGCCTATTATATATTCATTGTAAGTCTGATTTCAGGACCTTGGAAAATAAATGTATTTCATTTTTTAAAAAAGATGAGGGAAGCTTTTCTTTTTATCTCATGGTGATAAAAAAGAAACATTAAATCCTATACCCAGCCATGTGAAAAAAAATCATTGTCGGTTTTTGATAATGCCTATGGCTCAAAAAATACCCCCCTGCCCAAGAATTCAATCCATGGCTTCTTTTCAAGAGCTGCCTGAATACCTGAGATCAGGCAAATAGCAAATTTGATGGCTTTCTTATCTTTAGTGAAGGGCTCTCCTCATTAGTTCTTTCCTGCACTGCCTTCATGTCTGGCTGCCTGTCCATATCTAAACTTTTGAGTATCTTATTGTCTGGCTGTCTCAGAATACACAGGATGCACCGAAGGATCTCATTATCTTCACTCTTGGCTCACATTTGAAAAAAGATATAGAAATCCCCTCCCCAGTCTCTTCATCTCTCTCTCTCTCTCTCTCTCTCTCTCTCTCTCTCTCTCTCTCTCTCTCTCTCACACACACACACACACACACACACACACACAGAGAGAGAGAGAGAGAGAGAGAGATTAAATAAAATAAAAAGAACAAAACAAGAAAAGACCATGTTTAAATCCTGGATTTCTGGCACCTGTTATAATAGTGCATTTTACAACAGTGTAATGGCCTTCAGAATTATCCCCATGTGTGCATAAATGGGAAAATGACTGAAATGGATCATTTATGCAGCCAACTTGTGGTATAAACCCTGAGCTAGTAACAGGGAGCATTTTATCAATTTAAAACGGGGCAAACAAGTGGCCTTAAGGATGAGCTACAACCAATCATGTTGTAGGATGGTGGCAGATGTAGTTCAGCAACATCTGAAGGTACAATTTAAAGAATATTAGGAAGCTGGTTTTTTAAAAAAAAATTGAACTCAATATTTCCTTTGCCAGCAGCAGCATGTATATGTCCAGCCTATTGACAAACTAACATCATTTATGTTCCTATTGTTTCTATTAGTTTCTATTAATATCTTCTTGTTTAAAAAAATTAATAAAAATTACCCACATGTGTGTGTATTGATTTAGATATTCTTACATCTGACCAGCCAATAGTAGTAGTACAATCTATTTCAAGGTCAGTAGATTCCAGGACCAAGGATAGACTTTATTTCTCATTACCTTGTTTCTGATCTTTTTAATAGGATTTGTAGGACCTGAAGCAGGACTATTTTCTTATGTTGTGATATTGAAAGTATTTCCTCAATCACATCTTCCTCCATCTCTCTTCAGATATATTAGCCTTCTTTTAATATTGTAGTTTTGTTTTAGCAATCTTAGCTTTTACTTGCCTTTTATAATTAAATTCTACAAGTTTTGGTATTACTATTGAAATAGGTATACAGTGATACCTGGTCTTACAAACTTAATTGGTTCCGGGACAAGGTTTTTAAGGTGAAAAGTTTGTAAGATGAAACAATGTTTCCCATAGGAATCAATGGAAAAGCGATTAATGAGTGCAAGCCCAAAATTCACCCCTTTTGCCAGCCGAAGCACCCGTTTTTGCACTGCTGGGATTCTCCAGAGGCTCCCCTCCATGGGAAACCGCGAGCACTTCACTGGCAATGGAAGTCTGGAGGTGGGCGAAGGGAAGGGAGCATCAGTGAAATCGCAGTATTGCGAAAACACCGAAGTCCTCGAAACCCCACCTCCGGACCTCTGTTTTTGTGATGCTGCAATTTCATTGAGGCTCCCCTTGCTGGGACTTCCGCTGCCAGCGAACCACTCCAGACTTCCGCTGCCAGCGAACCACCCGTTTTTGTGCTGCTGGGATTCCCCTGCTGGGATTCCCCTGCAGCATCACAAAAACACGGAAGTCTGGAGGTGGGGTTTCCCATGGAAGGGAGCCTTAGGGAAATCCCAGCAGCACAATAACGGGTGCTTTGCTGGCAACGGAGACGGGGCATCCCAGCAGCGGCGGTGGGTTTGTAAGGTGAAAATAGTTGGTAAGAAGAGGCAAAAAAATCTTAAACTCCGGGTTTGTATCTTGAAAAGTTTGTATGATGTAAGACGAGGTATCACTGTACTATATTTTTCGGAGTATGAAATGCACCATAATTTGGGGGGAGGAAAATAGGGGGGGGGGGGAATCTACCTACCAGGGATTCAGCTGGCTAGCATCCTTAGTCTTTTCAGCTTCAACACATTATTTTATCCCTTGGTTAGGGCTGAAAAAAACTTTTTTCAGAGGGAGTAGGAATGAAAACAAGCCTGCAAAGACTTAGGGCTGGAAAAAAAACCCTTCTTCTAAGGAAGTAGGAAGATCATTAGCACCTAGTTAAGGCTGGGGGAAAAAGCTTCGAAAAAGCTACATTTGGAGTTTAAGAGGCACCCAAATTTTTCAGCCTCTTTTAGGGAGGAGAAAGGTGCATCTTATATTCTAAAAAATATAGTAGTTTTCCTCCCCGAATATATTTTATGCTGGCCTAAATATAAGCAAAAGAGAGACCCAGAACTAGATAAGAGAAAAATAGAGATCTTATTGGATTGATTGATGGTTGAAGTCTTCTATCATTATTTTCTAGCTTTACTCAGACAAAAGCTATAATGATTCTAGAAATGTGCTTTATTCCAGACCAAGGAGCCTGAATATGTCGCTCAAGGCAAGAGATAAATTGGAGATGGAAGGCTTTTGTGTTTTCAGACAGCATCACATCGTCCAATAACGAATGCAGTCAGTCTACAGATTTCACATTAGAATGACTTTGAACTGTAGTCTGTGTGGCTGTAAAATCTGCCATAATTCTTTTGAACATTTCTGATTTCACCCCATTTCATGACTGTTATAGCATTGTGCTAAGGATGACATCTAGAGGACTTGTGTCATTTTGGTTTGTCCTAAAAAGGTTTTTTTCAATGTGTGTCATTAGTCTGACTATTATTGTTTTCTACTGAACAAAAGTTTTTCACCA